>NW_012109674.1:910481-912011 GCF_000951045.1 Mandrillus leucophaeus | reverse complement strand
TAAAGATAGTGCTCTCTCACTCTCTATCTCTTTGCCTTTCTGTTATTTTCTTTCTATTCCTTTCTAACTAAGAGAGAAAGTTATCCTCTATTTGTGTTAAAGAATGCAATCACCATGATACTGCTTCACATCACCTTTAGTATAAAAGTGCCTTGTGTCTAGTAAATGCTTGCATCATCGTTGCATGAAAGTGGAATAAATGAGTGAATATATGAATGTTAGAAATAAGTGGCCTGCACCAGGTTTTCCTCTCATTCTCTCTTATTCTCTCGTCTTTCTTGTTCTCCTTTCTCTTCAACAATTAACAACTTTTATTAGGTATATAAATATCTCCTTTGTTCATCTTTGTCTTGATAAGAAACAACATTTTCGAGGAATATGAAATGTCTATGCATGACAGCATCCTAACTTATTTATTTATTTATTTATTTTTGTGAGATGGAGTCTCGCTCTGTCACCCAGGCTAGAGAGAGTGCTGTGGCATTATCTGCAACTTTCGCCTCCTGGGAGGCAGGCTCAAGCAATTCTCCTGCCTCAGCCTCCTGAGTAGTTGGGACTGCAGGCACATGCCACATGCCCAGCTAATTTTTCTATTTTTAGTAGAGAGGGGGGTTTTGCAATGTTGACCAGGCCAGTCTCGAACTCGTGGGCTCAAGCAATCCACCTGCCTCGGCCTCCCAAAATGCTGGGATTACAGGCGTGAGCCACCATGCCCCGCCAGCATCCTAACTTTCTGTAGCAGTAAGTAGGGTCCCTAATAAAAGCTGAATATCATACTCATACCCACAATTTCTTACTTGGTTTAAATACAAAAGATTATCACTGCCAAACTGTGCATAAGAATTGTTAGACTGTGTTTGAAAATGTTTTCCTTTAATAATACTGCAAATACCTGAGGCCAGGCAATAAAAGTAAGACACAATATCTTATTTGGTAGTGTTTTCTTTTCAATATTGTTTTCAGACTCCCAATTGGAAGGAAGAGGTTTTGTATCATAGTTTATACTACATATTTGCATAAGCAGTAAATATTTTTCTCCTACTTAAAACAAAAACCAAATTATGTTTAGTAATTAGACTACCTTTAGCCACTGTGAAAGGACTTAGTTTAGGGTAAATGGTGTCTTTTCCTACAGGGCTTCTATTATTAGTAGAAAGTTACTACCTATCCTTCTAGGGCTCTCCAGATTGTAAGAGCTCATGAATTCAGAATACATGAAAAAGCAAGAGTGAACTACAGAATATCTAAACAGCTGTTTTAATTTTATTACTTCCAGTATTTGCATGTATCCAATAACCATATAACCATGGAAATGTATTATAAAGCATGCCTCAGTGACTGGAGGAGAATATTTCCAGTAAGTAATATTAAAATATTCTCCCTGGCCAGGTGTGGTGGTTCATGCCTGTAATCCCAGCACTTTGGGAGGCCGAAGCAGGTAGATCACGAGGTCAGGAGTTTGAGACCAGCCTGATCAACATGGTGAAACCCCTCTCTACTGAAAATACAAAAATTAGCTGGGCATAGTGG
>NW_012109674.1:907917-910366 GCF_000951045.1 Mandrillus leucophaeus | reverse complement strand
ACTGGACCACAACATAAAATACATTTCTGCTGTGGATCTCAGTCACAAAAGTTTGGAAACTGAATGGAGAAGTATACAGATCCTTTATGACCCTAGGCAGACTACTGAATGTCCTTGTGGCTTAGAGTCATTGTCTGTAAAATGAGGCTCATAATTTACCCATTCTGTATGGCTGTTGAGAGAGTTAAACAGAAAATGCATGGGTAGCATTAGGTGCTGTGCCTGGTTAACAGTCAATGCTTATAACGATTATTTGTTTTCCTGCCTAGATCTATAGGTCAAATTTTTGTTCAATATCCAGACCTTTCTTCTGAGCCTAGAACTATAACTCAGCAGCTATTTGACATCTCCATGCAGTTGTTCCCCATGCATCTCCAACTCAGCATGTCCAAAATGGAACTCAATTCATTGCCACTTTCTCTCTCCGATTCTTAACTCCCTGCCCCCAGTGCCCTGTCCCACCCTCAAGTGCACAGACCCCTCTGCTGCCCCTGGCTGTGTACTTCCTATGTGGTACTTCCAAATTGCTTCTAGTTGGTCTTCCTCCACTAACACACAGGTATCTTCAGGTTTCCTCTGCCTCGAACGCTTGTTCCACTTTTTTGTTGTATGACTCACTCTTTCTCATCCTTCAGGGCTTAATACAAATTGATTTTCCAGTCCGAAAGATGTAGGCTTGAAGTCACTAATCATTGGTGACAGCTGTGTGACTCTGAGAAGCAAATTTCTGAAGCACTGAAAGTCAGTTTGTGCCTCTGTAAAATGGGAAAAGCTGTCTGCTTCATAGAGTTAAGATAATGTTTTTTTGAGACAAGGTCTTGCTTTGTTGCCCAGGTTGGAGTGCAGTGGCATGATCACGGTTCACTACAGCCTTGACCTCCCAAGCTCAAGCAGTCCTCCTACCTCAGCCTCCCAAGTAGCTGGGACTACAGGCAGGCAACACCGTGCCTGCCTAATTTTTTGTATTTTTCATACAGATGGGGTTTCACCATGTTGCCCAGGGTGGTCTTGAACTCCTCAACTTAAGTGATCCACCTGCCTCAGCCTCCCAAAGTGCTGGGATTACAGGTGTGAGCCATGGTGCCTGGCCAAGTTAAGAGAATTAAATGAATTATTGTGTGTATAGAATAGTGCCCAGCATATACAAAGTAGTTAATAAATGACTGTGATTCTTTTTCATTTTTAAAAAAGGCTCAATTCACCTCTTTCTAGAGCTTCTTACAGACCTGAATGTGTCAGGTTGTTGAAGAGCTTTGCATTTTTGCACCAGCTATTCCTTCTGATCAGATTACGTTTTCAACACTTCTTCCTTTGACCGAGCCCTATTCCTCCCTCAAGGCTCAACTCAAGTGTCACCTCCTCTGGGACCCTGCCAACACCCTGTGCTCACCTCCATCAGAATTCTTGGCCACCTGAACTATGATAATTTCTTTCCCCCTAGATTCTAAGTCTCCTCAGGGCTCCATGTGACACAGTTTGTCACTGTATCCAAAGTTCCCTCAGTACATGCAGGTACTTGACATATGGTCCTATGCAGGTACTTGACATATTGATGAAATAATGCATGCATGAATGAGTGAATAAGCAAATGGTTGTGATAATTTCCTTACTGGTGACCCTGCTTTCTCACTTTCAGGAAATTTATCCAATTAATTGCAGCCAGATTAGTCTTCTTAAAGCAGAGTTTTGTCACTTGCCTGTGCTTCTCAGAATGCTCTGATGAGTGTACTCTGCTAACTTTGGCAGTTAGTGATATGGTTGGCTGTGTCCCCCCGCAAATCTCATCTTGAATTGTATTAGGTTTGTGCAAAAGTAATTGCCGTTTTTGCCACTGAAAGTAATGGTGGAAACCGCAATTACTTTTGCACCAACCTAATAGTTTCCATAATCCCCATGTGTCGTAGGAGGGATCCGGTGGGAAGTAATCAAATCATGGGGGCAGTTTCCCCCATGCTGTACTCATGACTGTGAGCGAGTTCTCATGAGATCTGATGGTTTTGTAAGCATCTCGCATTTCTCCTGCTTGCATTCATTCTCTCTCCTGCCACCCAGTGAAGAGGTGCCTTCTGCCATGATTGTAAGTTTACTGAGGCCTCCCCGGTCCTGCAGAACTGTGAGTCAATTAAACCTTTTTTCATTATATATTACCCAGTGTTGGGTATTTCTTCATATCAGCGTGGGAATGGATGGATACAGTTAAGGCCATCCCTGAGATGGCTTCTATTTCATGTTCTAGCCTTTTCTTCTACTTATCCTCATCTTGGACCTCATACCATGGAAAACTAGGTTCCTTACTCCCTCACTGTGTCCCATACCTCATTTCCTTATATGCCTATCCATGCTGGCTCTTTCTGCTTAGTCCCACAAACCCACTAAAGCCCTCTCAAATGCTACCACATGACAATTCTAGGACCTTTACTGATCTACTTTTTTTAAACAAACAGTAGTA
>NW_012109674.1:905142-906637 GCF_000951045.1 Mandrillus leucophaeus | reverse complement strand
ACATACATCCATACTTTCGACTTTATATCAGGACATCTATGAATGGTCATACAAATACTGAAACTTAATTGTATCTTTTTTTCAAAAAAACAGAAGGTCTATTGGTAGTATGTTCTCCAGTTCCCTCCCTCTGTGATTTATGCCTTCGCTAGTCATTCAAAAGCTTCTGTGGGAGTGTGTGGTAAGTGACCTGCCATTGTGGGGAGTGGCAGTAGCATGACCTCAAGAGCCAGTTCTGAGTCCAGATGAGCCAAAGCTCAGTTTCTTTCATCTTTGAGCCTGAACCTCTTACCTCCAAGGAAAAAGGCCCAGGAAGTTGGGCCTTCTTATTTATTTGTCCTTCTGCCCCTCTCCCTATCTAACCCCTGGGTAAGGGTGAGCCTGAAGGTGATGGTGACAGTGGTTTCTGTGTGTGTGAGTCCACCCTCCAAGCAATGCTCAGAAACAAGTCCATAAACCAATTAACACATCATTTTTAGGGCAGATTTGCAAGCTCAGTTGTTTACATGTTTCATCGAGTACTAACCTCCAAATTAATAAAGCATGACACATGACATCACACATTTCACAATTTGTACCTAAGCAAAGTTCATAGAGGTAAAGGTAATGAATTAGCAGTTGTGAAAAATCACATATTCCTTTACTGGAGACCGGAGAGACATGTAGAATATATTGGCAATGACCAAAAATTGACTTCTAAGTACTTTTGAGGTTGGCCCTGGGAAGCATCGTATGAATCTCTGGCAAGGGAAGAAAGGACTGGACTCCAGGGAGAGGAAAAGCATGTATAAAGGTATAACGGTTTAAGAAAAAGAGAGAACTGGAATAACCCAGGATTTTTTGGAGGCATAGAATGAGTGCATTTTAAATCTTTTGAAGAAGACTTGTTGGAAGGCAACAAGCCTGGTGCCAAGAAATGTAGCAATTCCAGCTCCAGTTGCATGCACTAGACCTGCTGTGCTTAAATGTCCTGTGGTTGGGTCATGGGATTGCAGCATGTCCAGCACTTGAAGAGGTTTGGATGCTTTAAGTCACTGCAAGAGGCCAGGAGATGGGGTTACAGAGACAGACTGGCTTGTACAGAAACCTAAGGGCTCACTATTATGGACTGAATGTTCATGAATCCCCCAAAATCATATGTTGAAGCCCTAACTCCACTGTGATGGTATTTGGAGATGGAGCCTTTGGCAGGTGATTAGGGTTAAATAAGATCGTGAGAGGTGGATGAGGCCTTCGTGACAGGATTAGTGCTCAGTCTCCTTAGTTAGAAAATAACTCTGGCGGCCAGGCGCGGTGGCTCACGCCTGTAATCCCAGCACTTTGGGAAGCCGAGGTGGGCGGATCACAAGGTCAGAAGAGCCAGACCATGCTGGCTAACACGGTGAAACCCCATCTCTACTAAAAATACAAAAAAATTAGCTGGGCGTGGTGGCGGGTGCCTGTAGTCCCAGCTACTTGGGAGGCTGAGGCAGGAGAATGGCGTGAACCTGGGAGG
>NW_012109674.1:900713-903570 GCF_000951045.1 Mandrillus leucophaeus | reverse complement strand
TGAACCTGGGAGGCGGAGGTTGCAGTGAGCCAAGATTGCGCCACTGCACTCCAGCCTGGGTGACAGACTGAGACTCCCTCTCAGAAACAGAAACAAAAACAAAAAACAACAACAACAAACTTTTCTCGTAGAGTATGTGTCACTCTTAAGTAGGTTGCACTGTCCAGATGATCTTGCTTACACCATTTTCCTAACAGATCCCTTCTACAAGAGTTCAAAGGGATCTTTAGCTGATGTCCGATCATAACAAGTAGTTCTGAGGTGTTTCACATGAGTACCTGTTCTAGGAGGCTGTGTTCTCCAGAGCAGCGTTGATCACATAGCTCTGGCTAATGTCTAGGCAGGCTGGACACTCAGTCCTTCCTCGTCGCACACTGTTGGAAGCCATGTGCCAAGACTGCATTTGTGCTGCACCATCGTTGGGGGATGATCCTGCCGCCTCCCCGATGGAGGTCACAGGTTGGTGGGCTAGACACCTCTAACTAAACAAACAAGTATTTCCTTACAAACTGTGACAACTGCCATGAAGGATTCAAATGGGGCAGAGTGATACATAACAAAGGGGCACACCCACTTAAGTCAGGAGGGTCAGGAGGGCCTCAGAGAGGAGGCAGCATTTGAGCATTTGAACAGAGAACCCAGGAGCAGAGAACTCAGGGAGCAGGAGCAACAGCAGGGCTAGGAGGAGCAGGAACCTTGCATTAAGAGTGCCTCGTTGCTCATGAAGATCCATTCATTTAGCCATGAATTAAAAGAAGGTGGCCTCCTTTTCTGAACTTATCTCAGAATTTGGACCTGAGGAAACAGGTACACAGATTCCTGAAAAGCCAGAAACAGTACAGAGAGAATGGAGGAGAGCAAAGCAGCCAGAGGCCACATGCATGCGGGATAAAGGTCCCAGGATGCTGCTAGGAGAGCACTGGCCATTAGAGTAAACAGAAAAATAGAAATGAAACCTGTTTTTATAATGAATAATTTTATAGTCTAAGTTTAAATGAAGATTGGGTTTTCCCATTTCTGGGGGCAAACAAACACGTGTTAATAGCTTTTTAAAAATAGAATGGGAATTCTACCGAGGCCCATTATGGAACAGGGGGCAGGCCAAGTGCCGGAACACACTGGCCATCTGATGCCAACCACGTGGGTCCTTTGAATAAATCTGCGCTTTTATCACTTCACCCTGCTCACCAATTTGACTGGATTAAAAGGCTTCATAACAGTCTGTACAACTGCTAATGATATAACTCCGCTCTTACATGTTTATTTTAGTGTTGGATTTTTATTGTCAAGGTCACTCCGAGGATATGCGTGTTCTTAACTACACAAAATTGGTACTTAGCCTTGGTCTATTTTGTCTTGTATCTTTTTTTTTTCTTTCCTATTCCCAGGAGTCTGCCTTCTCTGTGAATCCCCCTCTAACAGGATGTCGTGGTTTATTTATTCCCTGCCCTTTGCCATGTGGATGGGCGGGTTTTTAACCTTTTAGTACCATCATCCTTTGTGGTAGGTTCCTGTTTCTCTGCTATCTTGGGAACTCCTGCTGTTCGACCGACCGTGGTGTTTGCATATTTATAAACTCTTAACCATTAACTCTTCAAGCAGGCCAGCTGCTGCATGAGAGCTATTTGCTATTCCTCAGCATTGTTTTCTAGTCTCATTTAGCAAGACCTCTGCTTATTGTACTTCCAGTTGTGTCTGTTGTGGAACAGGCTCCACAGAACTACTGAAACTGTAAAGAAACTCAGGCAGCCTGCACAGACCTCCGGCTCCCTGGGTCTGCCTGTAAAGAGTGGACGCCGGGGCAGATGGAGAGCAGCAGGCACTCGGAGTCAGGCCTGAGATCTGCAAATGGCTTTGCCACTTGCTGGTTGTAAGGCAGGGTAGGGGCTGGGATCAAATCACCTCCCCAGCTCTCTGTTTCTTTGTCTATACAATGGTGATCAAACTGGATATGTCCACTGAGCACCAGGTGTCCTGAAGAGATGGGCGGGGGTGGAGGCAGCACGAGTGGAAGGTAAGCATGTTGGCAGGGGCCCCAGGGCCTGGGCAGCTCTCTAGAGAAAGGATTTCATGGCTTTAAAACCACAGGACTCTGTCACCTCTAAGGTCCTTTCCAACTTCAAATACACCTCTGATTCCATGAACGGATGATAATCTTGTGCCTTCCTGCTTCATTACTGGTGGAGAGGCCCTGCCAAGGCAAGGAGGGAAGTGGACTAGGAGCTAGGCCTGAGGCTAGGGTGGAGCTCCCAAGTTTCCTATCAGCACCACCAAACTGAACTGAAGCCCCCCACATGATTGGAAAGTGATAGAGAAAGTGATGGAGTTTATGCCCTTGATTCAGGTTGTTGGGTTTAAAACTGAAGATCCATATGATGGGGTGACTTTTACTCCTTGAGAGAGTACCAGTGCCGTGCCATGTGGCAGGGCGAAGACAAAGGCAGTGCCAGGTTCCCTGACCGTGGGCTTGTGCTTCTTCATGGGTAGGGAAGGGGAGCACTGGATGCAGTTAGTTACATCCTTGCTAGATCCCAGATCCTCACTTTTTCCTTTCGAAAGAAGTCTAAGTAATAGACTTGATTTCTTTCTTCAATACATAGTAGTTAAAACCAAGTGGCAACTTGGTAGGCAGCCAGCTGGTTATCTATGACTCAAACTATCAAGGATGGAGACATCTGTACCTGGGCCACGTTCTTCCCAGAGGAGTCCTTACTAAGTTAGAGGGCGTTATTGTGACATCTGACCTTGAGGATGGTTCAACATGTCAATCAGGCTGGATAAGCAAATTCTTTATCTAGTAAAAATGGCTGGGCATGGATAATATGTGGTTTCTTCCTCTCCTTCCTCCTCCTCGTCC
>NW_012109674.1:890145-900663 GCF_000951045.1 Mandrillus leucophaeus | reverse complement strand
GTACTTAGCCTTGGTCTATTTTGTCTTGTATCTTTTTTTTTTCTTTCCTATTCCCAGGAGTCTGCCTTCTCTGTGAATCCCCCTCTAACAGGATGTCGTGGTTTATTTATTCCCTGCCCTTTGCCATGTGGATGGGCGGGTTTTTAACCTTTTAGTACTATCATCCTTTGTGGTAGGTTCCTGTTTCTCTGCTATCTTGGGAACTCCTGCTGTTCGACCGTGGTGTTTGCATATTTATAAACTCTTAACCATTAACTCTTCAAGCAGGCCAGCTGCTGCATGAGAGCTATTTGCTATTCCTCAGCATTGTTTTCTAGTCTCATTTAGCAAGACCTCTGCTTATTGTACTTCCAGTTGTGTCTGTTGTGGAACAGGCTCCACAGAACTACTGAAACTGTAAAGAAACTCAGGCAGCCTGCACAGACCTCCGGCTCCCTGGGTCTGCCTGTAAAGAGTGGACGCCGGGGCAGATGGAGAGCAGCAGGCACTCGGAGTCAGGCCTGAGATCTGCAAATGGCTTTGCCACTTGCTGGTTGTAAGGCAGGGTGGGGGCTGGGATCAAATCACCTCCCCAGCTCTCTGTTTCTTTGTCTATACAATGGTGATCAAACTGGATATGTCCACTGAGCACCAGGTGTCCTGAAGAGATGGGCGGGGGTGGAGGCAGCACGAGTGGAAGGTAAGCATGTTGGCAGGGGCCCCAGGGCCTGGGCAGCTCTCTAGAGAAAGGATTTCATGGCTTTAAAACCACAGGACTCTGTCACCTCTAAGGTCCTTTCCAACTTCAAATACACCTCTGATTCCATGAACGGATGATAATCTTGTGCCTTCCTGCTTCATTACTGGTGGAGAGGCCCTGCCAAGGCAAGGAGGGAAGTGGACTAGGAGCTAGGCCTGAGGCTAGGGTGGAGCTCCCAAGTTTCCTATCAGCACCACCAAACTGAACTGAAGCCCCCCACATGATTGGAAAGTGATAGAGAAAGTGATGGAGTTTATGCCCTTGATTCAGGTTGTTGGGTTTAAAACTGAAGATCCATATGATGGGGTGACTTTTACTCCTTGAGAGAGTACCAGTGCCGTGCCATGTGGCAGGGCGAAGACAAAGGCAGTGCCAGGTTCCCTGACCGTGGGCTTGTGCTTCTTCATGGGTAGGGAAGGGGAGCACTGGATGCAGTTAGTTACATCCTTGCTAGATCCCAGATCCTCACTTTTTCCTTTCGAAAGAAGTCTAAGTAATAGACTTGATTTCTTTCTTCAATACATAGTAGTTAAAACCAAGTGGCAACTTGGTAGGCAGCCAGCTGGTTATCTATGACTCAAACTATCAAGGATGGAGACATCTGTACCTGGGCCACGTTCTTCCCAGAGGAGTCCTTACTAAGTCAGAGGGCGTTATTGTGACATCTGACCTTGAGGATGGTTCAACATGTCAATCAGGCTGGATAAGCAAATTCTTTATCTAGTAAAAATGGCTGGGCATGGATAATATGTGGTTTCTTCCTCTCCTTCCTCCTCCTCGTCCCCTTCCTGCTCCCCCTCCTCCTCCTTCTTCTTCCTTTTTTTTTTTTTCCCTTGAGACAGGGTTTCACTCTGTTGCCCAGACTGGAGAGAGAGCAGTGGCATAATCACTGCTCACTGCAGCCTCAACCTCCCAGGCTTAAGTGACCCTCCTCCCCCAGCCTCCTAAGTAGCTGGGACCACAGGCATGCACCACCACTGCCTGCTAATTTTTAAAATTTTTTGTAGAAATGGGGTTTCCTTATGTTGCCCAGGCTAGTCTGGAAATCCTGGCCTCAAGCAATCCTCTTGCCTCAGCCTCCCAAAGTGTTGGGATTACAGGCATGAGCTACCATGCCGCCGTCATCTTCTTCTTCTCCTTCCTCTTCTCTTTCCTCTTCTCCTTCCTCTTCTCTTTCCTCTTCTCCTTCTCTTCTCCTCCTTTTTCTCCTCTGTCTTCTCCTTCCTCTTCTTCCTTCTTTTCTCTTCCTTCTTCCTTCTTTTTTCTTCCTTCTTCCTTCTTCTTTTCTTCTTCTTCATTTTTTAATTAGAGATGAGGTCTCACTATGTTGCCCAAGCCGATCTTGAACTCCTGGGCTCAAGTAATCCCCCTGCCTCAGTCTCCAAAGTAGCTGAGACTACAGGTGTGTACCACTGCACCCAGCAACACATAGTTTTTTTTAAGATGTACAAGAAAAAATTTGATTCTTGGAATGGATTTATAAGGCAGCTTTGCATTTCCTCTGGGTCAAGGGAAACAAGTTTATTAATTGTAGTGTCTTTGGAACAGGTACATATTTTAATATTATTAGAGAAAGAATTTCTGGCCTGCAAATAATTTGATATGAACTAGAGAATAAATATATTCCTACATTGCAGGAGAAAGCAAAATGTAACGTCCCGCCGGGCATGGTGGCTCACACCTGTAATCCCAGCACTTTGGGAGGCCAAGGCGGGCAGATCACGAGGTCAGGTGATCGAGACCATCCTGGCTAACACGGTGAAACCCCGTTTCTACTAAAAATATAAAAAAGTAGCCAGGCGTGGTGGCGGGCACCTGTAGTCCCAGCTACTCAGGAGGCTGAGGCAGGGGAATGGTGTGAACCCAGGAGGCGGAGCTTGCAGTAAGCTAAGATTGCGCCACAGTACTCCAGCCTGAATGACAGAGTGAGACTCCATCTCAAAACAAACAAACAAAAAACATAATGTCCTATTTTTATCCACAGATACTTAAGAGGGAAAGGGAGAAGGAAAGGAAAGAATGGAATTAGGAATTACATAGCATAACTTGGGATACCTGTTACGGCTAAATCATTTGTGATCTGATTTCTATGTTGGTGGGGCTTGGCCTGTTTCTGGAGGTTTCTCCTGCCTTCCCTCATTTTTCCCAGCTTTCTTCATTCAGCACACATTCTTTTTTCTCCCATCCTCTATGGGTAAAATCTAGGGGGCTTGTGACCCTCTGAGATGTTTCTTGCTGCACATCTCTGTGCACAGCGCCGACAGGCAAAGTGCACACACTGTTGGTTCTTGCACCTGTCAGGAGCAGCTTGCCTCCGTGTGCAAAACACAGGGTGATCATGCATCTGAGGAAATGACTGTCTTTTCCATTTCTTATCTTCTGCACAAGCCAATGGTAAGTTCCGTTTACTTATCTTGGCTTATGCACAAGTAAACTGTAGGTATTATTTTTCATTTACAAGGTTTTTGCTATCCTTGGGTTGGTTTATAATGTTGTTAGTCAGACCAGATTGTGTTTTAATGTCCAGACACTGAATTAGCATATTATGAACCCACCAACTGGATTTTCCTCTGAAGCAAAATCGACAAAAAGTGTGTCAGCCATTTTGTTGAGCTTGAGCAGGGTTGGGCAAACTATGGCCTGTGAACCGAATTTGGCCCACGGGCTGTTTTTGTACAACCAGTGAGCTAACAATGGTTTTTACATGTTTAAATAATTTGGAAAAAACCAACAGAAAAATAATATTCTGTGACATCAGAAAATTATTTCAAATTTCAGTGTTTATAAATATAATTTTATTGGAACACAGTTATAATCATTTATTTACCAACTGTTATTTATTTGTTTGCTTATTTACTTTTTTATTTTGAGACAGGGTCTGACTTCTTTGTTCAGGATGGCGGTGCAGTGGTGCAATCACAGCTCACTGCAACCTCTCCTACTGGGTTCGAGCGATCCTCCCACCTCAGCCTCCCAAGTAGTTGGGACTACAGGTGTGCACCACCATGCCCAGCTAGTTTCTTTGTATTTTTTGTAGAGACAGGGTTTTGCTATGTTGCCCAGGCTGGTCTCAAACTTCTCAGCTCAGGCAATCTGCCTGCCTCCGCCTCTGAAAGTGCTGGGATTACAGGCATGAGGCACCACACTCAGCCCCTTTACCTACTGTTAATGGCTGCTGTCACACTACAATAAAATCGGGCAGTTGCAACAGATACTGTATTGACTCATAAGTCCATAAAGTGTTTGCTATACTGGCCCTTTACAGGAAAGGTTTGCTGACCCCTTTGCTTGTATAAATAAACAGCAACAATAGTTCACGTATATTGGGTCTTCCTCTGTGCCAGGCAATGTGTTAAGCATCTTTTGGGCATTATTTTGTTTAATCCTCATAACATCCCTATAAAGTATATCTCTTTTTACTGCCATTTTACAGAAAAAGAAAAGGAGGGTCAGAGAGGTGCTGTAATTTGGCCAAAATCACACAGCTGGGCAGTATCAGAGGTGGGATTTGTACCCACATTTGTCTGATTCCAGAGCCTGGATTCTTGTCCACCACAGAACACCAACACCCATGCATTTCCTTGGGGGGTCTGAAGTAGAGGCCACAGATAAAAATCGTTAATTGTCTGAGGCTTAATTAACTTTTATTTCAAGTACTTTAATTTAGTTTAATTTAGAATTTGAGATTTAATATCTGTCTCTCTTATGAGAAAGTATACGTTCCTTAAGGATAGTGACTATCTGTGGCTCCTAACACGGTGCCCAGCACATAGTAGAAGATAAGTTAAAAGCCTGTTGAATGAAGTGGATGGGGAGTAGGAAAGAGGGCAGGAGAAAGGGGGAGGAAGAATGGAGGATGAGAGACATTATCAAGGAAGAGTCAGGGGTGCCCAGCATTGGCCCTGAGGTCATGGATGGTTCTGCTTGGCACAGGGCTCACCCTGACCCAGGGCTCACAGGTCTAGGCACAACACCCTTGGGTCAGACCTCACCTGACCGTGTGCACATTCCATCTGCTGCAGCTTGGCTTCTATTCTTCCGCTCTTGCTCTTCCCCGTTGCCTCTGGTGGCCTTGTGGCTTCCTGGCACTGGTCCAGATGCAATGCCAACCTTGAGAGGTGCATCAATATTTGTTTAGAGTGCATTCATCTGGAGGACGTGGAAGTGAGGCCTCCCATTCTCATGTCCAGAGACGATGACTTACGTCAAAGGGCAAAACTGACACTGGAAGGGGACCAAAAGGAATCATTTCTCTTCTGATCTTTTTAAGAAGGTTGCTGGCTCTAAGGAAGAGATACTGGCCAATGAGGACTCATTTCCACATGCCGCTGACCAGCACAAAAGTCCAGGTTTCTTTCTCATGAGAACCAGTGGCAGGTAGGCATGAACAGACTCTCTTCCTTCCTGGGACTGGCCTGGGACTAGAGTTAGTGTGAGACCTCAGCAAGAGTAACAAAGTAGCACTGCAGCCTCTCAGCTGTGTCAAAACCAGCAGGGAGACACCAGTGCTAAGTGGGTGAGGATGCAGAGGGAGGCTGTGTTCTGCCTGGTGTGATAAAAGTGTACAGGCACTGGGTGCGGTTGCTCACGGCTATAATCCCAGCACTTTGGGAGGCCGAGGCAGGCAGATCATTTGAGGTCAGGAGTTCGAGATCAGCCTGGCCAACATGGCAAAACCCCATCTCCACTAAAAATACAAAAAAATTAGCTGGGCATGGTGGCGCACGACTGTAATCGCAGCTACTCGGGAGGCTGAGGCAGGAGAATTGCTTGAACCCAGGAGGTTGAGGTTGCAGTGAGCCAATATAGAGCCACTGCACTCCAGCCTGGGAGACAGAGTGAGACTCTGTTTCAAAAAAAAAACAAAAAAACAAACAAACAAAAAAACTGTATAGAAATATCTCTTCTGATTTTGCATGATTTTGCTCACTCTCATTTATTGATGTATTTTGTGTGGCTTATGAAAGGGTGGTGAGGTGTAGTGTATTATTAAGCTATTCATATGTCCAAAAAACCCCCACAAAGGCTTACTGAATCCTTAAATGAGCCCAGCTCCAGGAGTAAAAAAGTGAATTATCAGTCATTTCTAAAGGAACTCATAAATGTAGTAGTGGCCATAATAATGACAGTAATAATTTATGTTCTGACTGCTTATGATGCATCAGGCACTGGATCATGTTTGTTTGTTTGTTTGTTTTGAGACAGAGTCTCGCTCTGTCACCCAGGCTGGAGTGCCCTGACGCAATCTCCGCTCACTGGAGCGTCCGCCTCCCGGATTCAAGCGATTCTTGTGCTTCAGTCTCCTAAATAGCTGGGATTACAGGCGCCTGCCACCATGCCCAGCTAGTTTTTGTACTTTTAGTAGAGACAGGGTTTCACCATGTTGGCCAGGCTAGTCTTGAACTCCTGACCTCAGGTGATCCACCTGTCTCGGCCTACCAAAGTGCTGATTTTACAGGCGTGAGCCACCGCGCCCGGCCTGGATCAGATCCTTTATATAGACTAAAACCATTTCCTTCTCCTAACAATGCTATGTAGTCAGTACCCTTGTCATCCCCTGTACACTTGAGGTAATTGAGGCATAGAGGTTAAATTACTTACCCAGGGTTATACAACTTATAAGTGGCAGAGCCAGGATCCAAACCCATTCTTGGTTCTAGAGCCCATCCTCTTCTCCACCACCGCACCTGAGACTGTGTGTTAGGCCTGGGGCTGACACTGACACACTGGATCATTTAATCATCACAATGGCATTAGGACGTATCATTTTACAAATGAGCTAACAGAGAGGCAAGGAGCAATCTGCAGATAAAGCAAATCCAGATGTGTCTCCGGAGCAGTGCCTTAATCGCAGATGCATTCTGACTTTCATCGTAGAATTCTAATCGTGGATGAAAGTGACCCTGAGTTGTAGCGCCAGGCAGGCTGCTTAGGAAAATACTCTTCTGGTAACAAGTTGGAGGGGCAGCCTTCTCAGATGGTGTCAGATTCCCCTGTCCTCGCATTAGCTCCCTCTGCCAAGGTGCCCAAACTCCTACTTCAGTGTCACCTCCAGGTTTTAAAGCATGAAAACCCAGGCATGTTACCCCGAGAAAGTCCCACTCCCACCATGGGCGCATCGGCTCAGAACCCTCCAGGGTTGGCAGGCAGAGAGCTGTCAACCCTGGACACGGGAAAAGGCCACAGTCGAGAGAACCCCCGTTGCTGGAGGGCCAGGCGGGGACGATCCCCGGGTCTCCTAGCTTTTAATGCCGTCACCGCGGGACTGACTCCCTCCTCTTCCCCACACCGCCACCACTTGAATCAGTTCTTTTACAGAGTGATTCTGTTTCCTGGTGAGACAAAAAGGTTAGAAAAGGAAACCCAGAGAGGGTGGGGGAAAGACAGAGGTTCGGAATACCACCGCGCAATCGCCATCTGGGTGGAGGGGATCCGCCTGCTTTTCTTCCGCCTAAGAGCAGCTCGGCTCCCGCCTCGGGGCGGGGCCTGATGCCATGGAGCCCGGGCGCGAGGCGGAGCCCGAGGAGTGAAAGCACTCCCGGCTCCTCCTGGCCTGCGAGGCCGGGGCTGTCTGAGATTTCCCCAGGTCTGTGGTTATGACTGTAGGATGGAATCCTAGAGGTCGGGTGATTCGGTCAGCAGAGAAGAACATTTATGAGGTTCTCTCTGAACTACATATTGGTCTAAAAGTAATCCACTGTCTGGGACCGAGAGGAAGGAATGTGTGGAAGAGGCAGGCATTATTAGCAGCGCATCCGCCTCGGCCACCTCCCGGCTTCCGCCCCTACCCTGGGGGCCTCTGCTCGGCCTCCGCCA
Organism: Mandrillus leucophaeus; assembly: GCF_000951045.1. Taxonomy (NCBI): domain Eukaryota; kingdom Metazoa; phylum Chordata; class Mammalia; order Primates; family Cercopithecidae; genus Mandrillus; species Mandrillus leucophaeus. The sequence continues at coordinate 893,108 of NW_012109674.1, read as the reverse complement.
GCTCAGTCGCCCACGGAGACTCCCGGTCTCTTAAATCCCAGCCCTGTAGTCAAAACCACTGCATTAATTAAACAAGGTAAACTGGTGAGGCAAGCAGGAACTTGGCACGGCCTTGAATTTAATTGTTAAAATAAGAAGTGTGGTCATGGAGCTCTGCTTAAGAGAAAAACAATACTTGATACCGATGTGCACATCGGTGTAGACACTTATGCAATCAGGAACCCATAGTTAGCACTGGGAGATGACATTCCGGGTATACTCAGGATACATAGTCAACTTTGAATTCTCCAGGCCTAACAATGGGCGAAACAAAAGAGCTTTGTGTTTGCTTGCCTTTGCTTTTTGTTATAGTCAGAGCAGGACAAAGAATAATGAAGGGGTAGATATGTTATTACTTGGGCATTTAATAATCAGTGCATAGCAGAGCCTTGTTTTTGCTTGTCTTTTTTTTTTTTTTTCTTTTTTTTTTTTTTTTTTTTTCTTTTTCTTTCTTTCTTTTTTTTTTTTCAAGACAAGGCCTCACTCTGTCACCCAGACTGGAGCACAGTGGCCCCATCTCAGCTCACTACAACCTCGGCCTCTTGGGTTCAAGTGATTCGTCTTGCCTCAGCCTCCGGAGAAGCTGGGACGACAGGCACGTGCCACCATGCCTGGCTAATTTATGTATTTTTAGTAGTGACAGGGTTTCACCATGTTGACAAGGCTGGTCTCCAGCGCCTGACCTCAAGGGATCTGCCTGCCTTGGCCTCCAAAAGTGCTGGGATTACAGGCGTGAGCCACCACACCAGGCCTATGTCAGTCTTTTCTACAAAACTACAGAACTCTCTATCAAGAATAATGCTAGAGAAGGATTATTAATGGGATGGTTTGTAAGTACCTAGAAAAAAAAAGCATCCTGAGTTCCATAAGAATAAATGATACCAGACCAACCAAAATTCCTTGTTGGATAGGGTTGCTGGGCATGAATTTATGTTCAATATGAGTCAATATGAGAAAAGTGCCAAGAAAGGTACAAGGACCTCAGAGGTACTTAATAGAAGGATAGAGCCTGGAGCAAGCAGAGTGATGGTCTTGCTCTGTTCTGTGCTGGGCAAATCCCACCTGGATATGTCTTCAGTTTGGGGCAGCTCCCTGTGGGAAACATACTGGGCAGGGAGTCAGGGGTGCTAGACCTGGGTCACCTCTACTGCAAATACAGCCTGGCTGCAAAGGGCTATCCTGATCCTTGAGACCCAGTCAACACAACTGTGAGCTGGAGGCAAATAACTCAGTCCCCAGGAATGATTTTGAGAGGTTCTGTTCATGTCATTTATTTTTGTATCACCAGTGCCTTGTGTACCACTGGCACACAATCATTTGTGCAATGTATAACATTAAAGGGTCATCCCAAGGCCAGGCCAGTTCTGGTGTGAATTCTTGGATTGGAACTGGGTCAGCTGGTTCCTGATAAATCTACTCCTATCCACATAACCCCAACAGGTTAAGGCCAACTTGCACCTTTTCTCTTTTAAGGATGCTTAAGAGAAAGTCCTTTCTGCTTCATTCATCATTACTTCCTGACTGTCTTGTCTGTTCTTAAAACCTTCCCCACAGCCTCTAATGAATGATCCCAACCCTTAAACATAGGGGGTCTCACCAGGGCTACTGCCAGTAGAGAGGAAGGGGCTCAGCCTCTTGGGGTCCAAACCAAACCACTTAATCAAACTGACTACAGAGAGTCTGGACTGTCTGGAAGGAGCTGGGCTTTGAGGGCCACACCTGGAGTGCTAACCTGTGAAATCTATCATAATAATACTTCCTCTCCAGTTGCTCATGCTTGAACTGAAGGCTGGAAATAATTACTTCTTACCATCTTCTTTTATAAAACCATTGGGCAATACTTTTCATAAAGTTTTTATGTTTGTTTGTTTTCTTTATATCTTTAAAATTTTTTTCTACTTGACATGTTAATGAGGTACAGTGTGATGTTTCAATATGGATGCATATTGTGTAACAATTAAATCAGGATACTTAGCATATGCATCACCTTATACCTTTCTTTGTAGTGAGAACATTCAAAATTCTCTCTTCTAGCTATTTTGAAATATACAGGCCGGGTACTGTGGCTCACGCCTGTGATTTCAACACTTTGGGAAGCTGAGATGGGCATATCACTTGAGCCCAGGAGTTCTAGACCAGCCTGGGCAGCATGGCAAAACCCTGTCTCCATAAAAAAATACAAAAAATTAACTGAGCATAGTAGTGCATGCCTGTAGTCCCAGCTACTGGGGAGACTAAGGTGGGAGGATCGCTTGAGGGCAGAAGGTCGAGGCTTCAGTGAGCAGCAGTCACGCCACTGCACTCCAGCTTGGATGACAGAGTGACACCCTGTCTCAAAAAATACAAATTAAAAAATGAAATCTACAATGCATTATTGTTAACTGTAGTGACTCTACTGTACAATAGAACACTAGAACTTGTTCCTCCTATCTAACTGTAACTTTGTATCTGTTGACTAATCTCTCCCTATCTGCCTCCTCCAACCCCGATAAAGTTTGTTGAAATCAGAGACACAGAAAATGAAATGATGATTGCATTAGGCAGCTTTTATAAGCTCCTGATTTCAGTTGGCCTCTTCTCGTTCATTATATTTATCTCACACTGAAACACATCACCTCTCTACTTAGCGGGCTTTGTTCTACTCTGGAGTTGCCTGATTACTGTTCCTGTTCTTTCACATCCTGGGGCAGGTGACATACTGAAAGAGGAATGGTGCCAGCCACAAGACCTGGACTCTAGTTCACCTGTATTATATTGTGGCTACTGCATTCTGGGATGGTCACTTTACCTTTCTACATCTCAATTTCCACTAAAATAATAATGCCTGCTCTACCCGTTTCTAGGTTAGCTTTGAGGATCAAAGAGAAAATCTATGAAGGTACTTTCTATTTTTTTTTTTTTTTGAGACAGAGTCTCACTCTGTC
>NW_012109674.1:883335-887620 GCF_000951045.1 Mandrillus leucophaeus | reverse complement strand
AGACGCCGGATTGTAAATTACCTTGTATGCCATCCTAAGATGTTTACTTTCTGGGATACATTTTCTTGAGCAGGGATAGGCAGACTGTATATAAAGTGCATTGGATTGAACTTGGCACATCATACAGGGTCAGTAAATACTGGATCACTATCTCTCATGCTCCTGCCAATCCCAATTTAGTAGCGTATATCCTCTTCTTATGCATAGGCACTGTCTGTATACTTCCCCAGTGCACAAATCATAGACTGACTGATGACAGTTTAGCTCTAATCTCCATTCAGCTGGAGGGAAACAGTGGGGAGAGGCAAGACAGCTCCAAGAAGTCAATAAGGTGTGCAGTGGCTGTAATCCCAAGAATCTTGGGCTCTTCTCTGCCCTTGAGACCCCTCGAGTCCGACCACTTGAGACCACAATACGGGAAACTCCAACTCAGAAACATAACCAGCAGCCACTATCACCATCTACATACCTGTTTTCAGGAAGTGCCAAGGAGATGATGCTTGGCACTTCGGTGGGGGCCTCCCACAGTTAGCCAAGCCCCAACTTATAAACAGTTGGTTTCATTTGCCAAGACATACGTTAAAAACGAGGCTGCATTTTCCTATAATAAGCAGTATTATGTGTGTTTGTTAGATTCTGAGCCCCCAAAACCCATTTAACCCATATAGTAGTTAAGCCATGGTGGTGAGGGTATTCGAAACCCAGCTATCCTATGTAATGCTATTTCCAGGGAAGAGATATTCCCAATTCCAGGTAAAAAATCAGAAACAGATATCACCTGCATTTGTTCTACCTTTACCCCAGGCTTCAGCTATACTTAGGTATTACTCTCAGGTCCCATGAGCCATCTCATGCCTTTGACTGTGCTGCACTCAGTGCCTGAAATGCTCCGCACGCCTCCCTGGCCCTTCATATCCCTTCTATGGGCACCTAGAGTATTTGCTTTCTCTTGCTGTTAAGCGTTTATCACTCTGAATTGTAATTGCCTGCTTACTAACCCATCTCCCACACTAGATTGTGATGTCCCTGAGGGCTCAGAAATATTAAATTCTTCTCTATATCCTGAGTGCCTACTCAGTGCTTGGAACACACAACACTCAACAAGTGTTCATTGGAATGAGTGATTGAATGAGTAAGTTAACATCCTCTGGCTAGAAGCCCAGCAACAAGACCAAAGATCTCTCCCACTTCTCCACCTTCAGAGAACAGAGACCTGGTCTAGTTATAGGTCCCAAGACTCTGGGTTGACTGGAAGAAGAGAATGAGAGAGATCAGGAGAAAGAATGTGTTGGGGAGGGGTCAGCATTCGATGAATTTGGCTTTGGGATAGGCTTAGTAGCAGAATGAGAAGAAGAAAGGACTCCTGTCATAGTAAGTCAGACACCTGTCTGATGGCCTGTCTTAGAAAAAAGATATTGTAAAACTCAGTGGGGGTAGCCTGCTTCTAGTTTTAGGAGTTGGTCCTAATTAAACTGTAACTTCTAAAGCAGAACATATGTCCACACAAAACCTTGTACACAAATGTTTATAGCAGCACTGTTCATAATGGCCAAAAAGTGGAAACAACCCAGTGTCCATCGGCTGATGAACAGATGAACAAAAGGTGCTAAATTCATGCAATGGAAAATCGTTCAGCCATACAAAAGAATGAAATACTGACACATGCTACCACATGGATGAACTTGGAAAACATTCTGCCAAGTGAAAAGAGCAAGACACACAAGACCACACGTTATATGATTCCAATCCAGAACAGGGAAACCTTTAGCAACAGAAAGGTTTAGATTAGTGATTGCTTAAGACTCTGGGGATGTGATGTGGGAGGGAAGAGAGTGATAGCTAAAGAGTATTTAGTATAGCTAAAGAGTGATAGCTAAAGTGATAGCTAAAGAGTTGGATGTTTGTTTGTTTGTCTGAGGTGATGAAAATGTTCCAAAATTGGCTGTGGTAATAGTTGCCCACATCTATGAATATGCTAAAAACCATTACATTGTACACTTTAAATGGGTGAATTGTATGGTATGTGAATTACAATTCAATGAAGCTTTAAAAAAAATCTGCAAAACTTCTAAAGCAGGGTGTTAACTGGGATTTTGAGAACTGTGTATCACCTAAAATGGCACGCCAAAATTGGCATGTATGTGCATTTCTGGGGTCTGTCAATTTTGCTGTTTTCTCTGTGATCCCCCTCCTCCTACTACCGCCAAAGGTGATCATCACTGCTCTGCAGAGCTGAGGCCCCTTCAAGGGCTCACTGTAATGCTTGACTGTGTGGAAAGAATGTGATAAATATTAATGTAATCAAATATGCAGATGCCCAGTTTTTTAAAATAAACATTATTAGCAATCCCTTTGAAACTAGTAACTAAACAAGGAATAGGATGCAATACTGTTCCCTGCCTTTATTGTTGTAGAAAAAAGAACGGTTGTGAATTCTACGCTGATATGTAAGATTTTTTATTCTAAACTATTATTTGTAATCTGGAGACCTAATCACTATTATATAGCTACTTGCTGATCATTTTTACATTATTAATACCTTTTAAAACTAAGTTTCATGACTTGGCAGGAAATTGTCATGTTATTTGTCAAGTTTCTCAACTTTTAACTGAAAACTTCGTGATCAGAAAAAGAACAGGGTCTGGTTATCCCCGAATCAAAAAATGTACTATATGATTTTTCTCTGAATCATTAGAACCACAAAAAGCAGAGAAATGTCATTGCATGTTTTGACTTTGTGGAACAATATTTTATCGACCCTGCCCTGGGTAAACACCAAGACAGGAAAATTAGCAGGGGCTTGTGGAACTGAACTGTTTTGTTTGTTTGTTTGTTTCTTTGTTGCATTAAAAAAAAATTATGTGTTTCAAGCTACTTGAGACATCTAAGAAAATCAATCATCTCTCTTTCTAACAAGCAAGTGTGTGCTCTCACACTCACACAAAGCACTTCTCTAAATGTGAACTTTTCATTTTGAGGTACCATATGCCTTCTTCCTAGAATCTTTTCTCACTGCGTTCACCGTTTGCGTCCCAGCACTCCCTCCGTCTGATCTGTAGCACTCCCTGTACCTGCCCCGGCTGCGTTGCGCGGAGACTGCACCGGTCGCCTCTCCCCTGGTTAATCCTGCAGTCACTTTCTGGTGATGGAGCCCAGCACGAGAGCATGGAAACAGCTGACTGCTGACTCAGAGGGAAAGCAAGCCACCCACGAATCTCATTGCAGCTCGCTGCTGCATCCCTATCCCATAATCCCTTGCCTGGTTTGCTGCAGTCTTTTCAACAGACGCTCAGTGAGAAAAAGATGTCCTGTAAGATCAAGACCGATTGGTGTGAATACTGAAGGGGGTCTTCCACTTGTTAATGACCCAGAAACATTCCTGCGACTTTCCAGCCTCCTCTTACTTCCTCCATTTTTCTCTTCCTCTGTTCTGTGCATCAGCTGGCACATCACTACTTAGAGCAGAAGATATGCTGGGCTTCTGATGATGGCTGCACTGCATGGTAGGGAATTTTAACCAGTCTCTCTGCATGGTGCTTCCCAACTTGAGGTGTTAGCAGAAACGTGCGTTGTTCTTTTGGATTGCCGCGTAGCTGCAGCGACAGACTTGGGGAGCATTTGATTGCCTCGTTGATTAGTCTGTCTGTCTTCAGAAATGGGTAGGTCCTAAATGTTCAGACTGCTTAGCCAGGTGGGTAACTGATTTTGCCTGCTCTCTCGGTTCTTTTTTCTCCCTTCATCTCTCATGGCGATGCTGCATCCTCTGTAGCTGTAAAATAGAGACCCATTCTTTGCTTAAACAAAGGCACCAAATTAACAAGTATGGGGAGAAAGTCATGCAAGATTTTCTTATCAAGTTCTAATGTGATCTGACTAGATTTGTATTTTTACCAGTCTTTATTTTAGTGTGTATCTTGGCTTGTTTTAAACAGAAGAATTTTGCCCCCTGCATCTGTCTGTTGGGTGCAAACATGGAGATGAAATATTTAATTTGCAAGATTCTTTCCCCGCTGCCCCAGGGTGGAGGAGAACGTGCGACCCTCCCCCACTCTGTCCTCTATTAAAGAACCCTGGGGTTGAGTTCCATGGCTGGCAGTTACCATTGGAAACCCATTCATTCATAATGCATGACTCGACCCTCTGAATTGTGAATGCCATTGAGGGCCAGCAAACAAACATGTAGGAGATAATTTGTTTTTTTCTGACAATTTTTTTTCCTGCCTTTCAAGTACAGTCAAATCTGGGTGGAGCTCAATGATAGCATTAGACAGGAAAAAAAAAAAAA
>NW_012109674.1:879283-882580 GCF_000951045.1 Mandrillus leucophaeus | reverse complement strand
CCACTGTTCCCGGCTTGTGAAAGTACTTTCTAAATCATAAACTAGCAGATATGAAGAATTGCCTGTCCATAATGGTCTCTGATCCAACTAATTTTTCAATTCTGAGATGAACTTTCACCTTTATGTCATATGTTCATTCACAGGACTTTCATCATTCCCTATCTACTTATTGGGCACCTAGTAGGTGACAGGCACTGCACTAAGGGTTAGTGAGTTAAAGGTAAAAGATGGAACCTTCAACAGCTTCCAGCAAGAATGCTGTGGAGTACACAGGAGTGGTACTCAATCCAGACTGTGGGTGGGAGGGTCTGGGCATCAGAGGAAGAGTCAGAGAATCCTTCCTAAAGTGAGTGGTAGCTTTGTTGAGTCTAAAGGAATCCGAGAAGTTAACGAGGGGCAGGAGGCAGGAGAGGATGGGAGTGTTCCTGGCAGAACAAGTGGTAGGTGAGCCTAGAGATTAGTGTTTCTCAAAGGGGATGCTACTGACATTAGTGTTGTGGGGACAGATGTACTTTTAAGGTACTCTCCCATTCACTGGAGCAGCTTTGGCATCCCTACGCCCAGGCACTAAATGTTAGTAGTTACCCGCCCCCACACACACTGGTATAACAGCCACAGTGCCCCTTCACATTTCTAAATGCACACTCTACTACACCATGGGAGGGGTTGGTACCATTCCTTTGGCTGAGAGCCACTGCTAAAAAAATACATGTGGAATCATCAGAGGCGTTTGAACCAGAGCAACTCCATCTTGAATAGGAGTCAGGTAAAATGAAGCTGAAACCTCCTGGGCTGCATTCCCAGATGGTTAAGGCATTCTAAGTCATAGGATGAGATAGGAGGTCGGCACAACATACAGACCTTGCCGATAAAACAGGTTGTAGTAAAGGAACTGGCCCAAACCCACCAAAACCAAGATGGCTGCGAGAGTGACTTCTGGTCCTCCTCACTGTTACACTCCCACCAGCGCAGTGACAGTTTACAAATGCCATGGCAACGTTAGGAAGTTACCCTATATGATCGAAAAAGAGGAGGCATGAATAATCCACTGCTTGTTTAGCATATCATCAAGAAATAACCATATAAATGGGCAACCAGCAGCCCTTGGGGCTGCTCTGCCTATGGAGTAGCCATTCTTTTATTCCTTTACTTCCTTTATAAACTTGCTTTTGCTTTGCACTATGGACTCGTCCTGAATTCTTTCTTGCCGGAGATCCAAGAACGCTCTCTTGGGGTCTGGATTGGGACTGCTTTCCAGTAACAGAATTCTTACGAACTAGAGTGTGACTAGGGAGGACAGAAGGTAGAAAATAATCAGGAAGCAGACGCCGGATTGTAAATTACCTTGTATGCCATCCTAAGATGTTTACTTTCTGGGATACATTTTCTTGAGCAGGGATAGGCAGACTGTATATAAAGTGCATTGGATTGAACTTGGCACATCATACAGGGTCAGTAAATACTGGATCACTATCTCTCATGCTCCTGCCAATCCCAATTTAGTAGCGTATATCCTCTTCTTATGCATAGGCACTGTCTGTATACTTCCCCAGTGCACAAATCATAGACTGACTGATGACAGTTTAGCTCTAATCTCCATTCAGCTGGAGGGAAACAGTGGGGAGAGGCAAGACAGCTCCAAGAAGTCAATAAGGTGTGCAGTGGCTGTAATCCCAAGAATCTTGGGCTCTTCTCTGCCCTTGAGACCCCTCGAGTCCGACCACTTGAGACCACAATACGGGAAACTCCAACTCAGAAACATAACCAGCAGCCACTATCACCATCTACATACCTGTTTTCAGGAAGTGCCAAGGAGATGATGCTTGGCACTTCGGTGGGGGCCTCCCACAGTTAGCCAAGCCCCAACTTATAAACAGTTGGTTTCATTTGCCAAGACATACGTTAAAAACGAGGCTGCATTTTCCTATAATAAGCAGTATTATGTGTGTTTGTTAGATTCTGAGCCCCCAAAACCCATTTAACCCATATAGTAGTTAAGCCATGGTGGTGAGGGTATTCGAAACCCAGCTATCCTATGTAATGCTATTTCCAGGGAAGAGATATTCCCAATTCCAGGTAAAAAATCAGAAACAGATATCACCTGCATTTGTTCTACCTTTACCCCAGGCTTCAGCTATACTTAGGTATTACTCTCAGGTCCCATGAGCCATCTCATGCCTTTGACTGTGCTGCACTCAGTGCCTGAAATGCTCCGCACGCCTCCCTGGCCCTTCATATCCCTTCTATGGGCACCTAGAGTATTTGCTTTCTCTTGCTGTTAAGCGTTTATCACTCTGAATTGTAATTGCCTGCTTACTAACCCATCTCCCACACTAGATTGTGATGTCCCTGAGGGCTCAGAAATATTAAATTCTTCTCTATATCCTGAGTGCCTACTCAGTGCTTGGAACACACAACACTCAACAAGTGTTCATTGGAATGAGTGATTGAATGAGTAAGTTAACATCCTCTGGCTAGAAGCCCAGCAACAAGACCAAAGATCTCTCCCACTTCTCCACCTTCAGAGAACAGAGACCTGGTCTAGTTATAGGTCCCAAGACTCTGGGTTGACTGGAAGAAGAGAATGAGAGAGATCAGGAGAAAGAATGTGTTGGGGAGGGGTCAGCATTCGATGAATTTGGCTTTGGGATAGGCTTAGTAGCAGAATGAGAAGAAGAAAGGACTCCTGTCATAGTAAGTCAGACACCTGTCTGATGGCCTGTCTTAGAAAAAAGATATTGTAAAACTCAGTGGGGGTAGCCTGCTTCTAGTTTTAGGAGTTGGTCCTAATTAAACTGTAACTTCTAAAGCAGAACATATGTCCACACAAAACCTTGTACACAAATGTTTATAGCAGCACTGTTCATAATGGCCAAAAAGTGGAAACAACCCAGTGTCCATCGGCTGATGAACAGATGAACAAAAGGTGCTAAATTCATGCAATGGAAAATCGTTCAGCCATACAAAAGAATGAAATACTGACACATGCTACCACATGGATGACCTTGGAAAACATTCTGCCAAGTGAAAAGAGCAAGACACACAAGACCACACGTTATATGATTCCAGTCCAGAACAGGGAAACCTTTAGCAACAGAAAGGTTTAGATTAGTGATTGCTTAAGACTCTGGGGATGTGATGTGGGAGGGAAGAGAGTGATAGCTAAAGAGTATTTAGTATAGCTAAAGAGTGATAGCTAAAGTGATAGCTAAAGAGTTGGATGTTTGTTTGTTTGTCTGAGGTGATGAAAATGTTCCAAAATTGGCTGTGGTAATAGTTGCCCACATCTATGAATAT
>NW_012109674.1:854960-879227 GCF_000951045.1 Mandrillus leucophaeus | reverse complement strand
TTTGTTTTTTTCTGACAATTTTTTTTCCTGCCTTTCAAGTACAGTCAAATCTGGGTGGAGCTCAATGATAGCATTAGACAGGAAAAAAAAAAAAAAATCCTTGGGTTTTGGATTGGTCCTTAGGTTTGCTTCCTGAAACAGTGGGGATTATTTTTGTGTCAGAGCTTTTTCTACAAGTATGCCCCACCCTGTCATTATTCCTTCTTTTGGGGGGATAGGAGAGCGAATAGCAAGGCTGTTTGTTTTAAATTAAAAATTGAATGTTAATAAGTGGATTTCTGAACCAAAAGATAAAATGGTTTTTTTGTCTAATGGAAAAGATAGTTTCAATGTAATAGCTTTCAGAATGAAGTGTTTAAAAGATTGTTTCTCTAGCTTAGATCATGTTACAGCAGTTTTATTCCTTACGAAAATTTGTTTTAAAAGAAGGTTTTAAACTCCAGTATGTATGTAAGGAGAGCCATTTGTTCATGCAGAATTCTTCAAATGACTTATTAAGTGTTAGGATTCAGTTCTGCCTAGTGTGAGTCTGTTTTCTGGTGTCTTTCATTATTTCAGGCACAGGCTTGAGTCCCACTGTTCCTAACCCACTGTAATGTTAAATAATGCACGCCCCTCCCGAGCAGCACACAATGAGAAGTTTCATGTGTGCTGTGGTATGAGAAAGCAGCTTTCGGATGCAGAGACATGAGTAGTAACCCTTCCTAAACCTTTAAGTGTTTCTGTCCAATTTTCTCATAGGAAGACACAAGCGATTTGCATTGGAAAGGTTAAAACACAGCTGAATGTAAAAATTTTCTCTGATAGAACATGCTGTTTCAAGATATATGAATGCGTGTATATAACCCACACATTTTTTAAAAGGAGACTAAAATCTATATACATTTTTTGCTATAGTTAATACTATAGTCCTGCAATGACTTGATTATTTTTTTGTTATAACAAAAGCTTCATGGATTTTGTTGCTTGTGAAATAAAGTTAAAACACTCATTCTTTGTCTCACTAAGAAATGAAAATGTTCTTTATCTGGGTATCCTTAAGCATTAATTTCTACATACTTAGGCCTTTCTTTTATCTCTTTTTATTAGGTAGGGGAAAATCCCAAATATGTAGCAATTTTTAAAACTCCCTTTTGCCTCTTTTAATTATTTCTCTTATAAAACTAAGACTACCCAAATATTTTATATATTATTGAAATGTATAGAAGAGAAATACTTTTGAATTTTTAAAAATTTGCTGCCAAATTGTTTACTGTCGTAGTTTTTTCTTCAAAAAATGTGACTTGAATTACTTCTTACTACAGCAAAATGATGATTTGCACATACCTGTGATAGCCTTTTTCTTTAATCTCTGGTGCCATCTCTGTCCCTTTATTACTTATACAAAGGCTTTAGTTCAGAGTAGAATTTGCTCCATTATAGGGTTGGCTATTAGGGTTTTCTGAATATTTTTATTGTGCAGATGGTCTGAATTCAACGGATTAGATTTCCTCATAGAATTTGGAGCTTTAGATTGCCAGAAAGTGAGAAAATAATGAGCCAAGTATTCAAATAGCATCATTGCAGGAAACAGATTTCTGCTTTTAGTATGCAAATCTTTCTATTCCCTTTTACTTTACCTCTTCTGTCTTCACATTCTCGACAGCCTCCATTTTTCCATTAAGTGCTTATTATTATTAAACATTATTAATTTAAGTACTTAATTCTAATCAACAACAGAATTAAATAATGTGCTTCCTGTATACCAGGAGCAAAAAGGAGGTTCCTATTATGTAGAGCTGTGTCTCTTAGTTGTGTTGTGAAATAATTTTCTCCTTTCCCGTCTTGCTAGTTTCTTCCAACCCCTAGAAAGGTACCAGCACTTAGCTCCCTTGCTGATCTCTACCTTTTTTGTGGTCCCAGAATACTTGACCTCTTTGTGTAGTCCCCAAGAAAGCAAGGGAGGAGACTTGGCAAAGTGATGGATGTGGAGAGAGGAGACCCCAAGCATCTTGACTGTCCCAGAGTGCTGTGAGATGAATGTCTATTAGCCTGACCACTTAACATTCCACCACACAGACCCAGCTTGATCTTAACAATTGCTGCCAAAGGTGAGGCAATGGCCTTCTTTATATACTAAAGAAAGAGGTAGGGGAAATAATAAGGGGAAATATGTCTTCATGACATATCATAAAGACAAGTCAGGGGCTCAGCTTAAAAATCAGCTTCTATTTGGTAAAAATCAATTCATCTGAGGAAGCTGTCATACATCTGACTCTGAAAATAAGGAGAAAAAGAACCTTGGAGAGCTTGGACACACCCTGCCTGAAGACAAAAGTTAAAAGGGATGGCTTTTGAATGCCTTGCCCCCAAAAACACACACACACACACACACACACACACACACACACATCATCATCATCATCATCATCAGGAAAGATAATGCATCTAGTCTTCTGATTTACAAAATGGCCCATCTGGGATAGAGGCTTGATTTAACTGGAAATGGGTCACCCTGTTTTAATTTCACTAAAGATTGTCCTCTTTTCTTCTAATTGAGACCTCAGTAACAATCCAATTCAATTGTAGGCAAATGATAATAGGCTCATGATTTTAAACATTACAAATACCTTTTTCATCGTTTTAATTTATGCCACATGTTCTGGCAGGTACAGGGTAGCATATTGTGATTTATAGATAATCCAAATGGTTCAGGATTTCCTTTCTATAAATGTACGAGAAGATTTGTAATTGCTTGGAAAGCAGATGTTTGCATGTCTGCATGAGAACAATAAAAAATGGGCCGGGCCAGGCACAGTGACTCATGCCTGTAATCCCAGCATTTTAAGAGGCCAAGGCTGGCGGATTGCTTGAGCCCAGTGGTTCGAGACCAGCCTGGCCAATATGGTGAAACCCTGTCTCTACTAAAAATACAAAAATTGGCCGGGTGTGGTGGGGCACACTGTAATCCCAGCTAGGCTGGAGGCTGAGGTAGGAGAATCACTTGAACCTGGGAGGTGGAGGTTGTGGTGAGCTGAGGTCACACCACTGTACTCCAACCTGGGAGACAGAGAGAGAATATGTCTTAGGGAGAGAAAAAGAAAAAGGCATCTTAATAAATAAATCCAACTACAGTGGCACCAAAGAGAAGCAATAACCCAGGAATACCATAAAATTAGATAGTAGGAATATAGTTGAGTATCTTTAGGATGATGTATAATCAAATATGTGACCTCTGACCCACAAATCACTTGTTAAAATTTTATTTTTCAGCAGAATCTTGGCCTCTGTTACCCTGCCACATTCCGTAGAACAGGCAGACAAGATTTTGTCGGCTCCCTCCCCTTCTCAAGAAGAGTGATTTAACATTGGCTTTTCTCTGCCATTCTTTATTCCTGCTCTTTCTCACTGTGGTGTCAGCAATAAAGAGTCTGGATAGTTTTCTGATCTAAACGGTATAATTTGGGATGGAAATATGGTCTAAATCTTAGAATTGTGGACATAGGCATTTTTCTTTCATTTCAGCTTCTCCTATCAAGTTCTTTTGCATTCGGTGGTTAATTTCCACCAAATTGTAGGAGATTTGAGAAAGTGAGCCAGGAAAAACACCACAGATGATGTGAGGGAAGAAACACTGGAGCCGGATTTTTGTATGCCCAAGGATTTTGTTATGTGATCATTGAATTGCTTTTCCCACAACAAGCTCTGTTTAGTTGGCAAGCCCCCATTAATAAGGGATTTATGTGCCAACCTTTTTAGGCTTTTTATTTCCATGCATATGTGTCTGTAATTGCCCAGTGGTTCTTCTTGCCCAGTGCACAGATACAGCCGATTTACCAAGACAACAGTGTTGCAATAGAGAAAGAGTTTAATAAATGCAGAGCCAGCTAAGTGGAAGACTGGACTTTATTACTCAAATCAGACTTCCCCAAAATTCCAAGGCTAGGGTTTTTCAAGGGTAGTTTGGTGGGCAGGGGGCTAGGGAATGGGAAGTGTTGATTGCTTGGGTCAGGGATGAAATCATAGGCAGTTGAAGCCGTCTTCTGGCTGTCTTCACTTCCTGGATGGAATTACAAAACTCGTGGAGCCAGCTTACTGCTCTGGGTGATGCCAGCTGGTCCCTCAGAATACAGGGTCTGAAAAATATCTCGAACACCAATCTTAGGTTTTACAATAGTGACTTTTTTTATTTTTTATTTTATTTATTTATTCAATAAAATCCAGACCCTGCACAATACAATAGTGATGTTATCTATAGGAGCAACTGGGGAGGGTAGGAATCTTGCTTCCTGTGGCTACAGGGCTCCTGACTGAACCATAATTCTAACCTTGTGGCTAATTTGTTAGTTTTTTGTTGTTGTTGTTGTTGTTGTTTTTGAGATAGAGTCTTGCTCTGTTGCCCAGGCTGGAGTGCAGTGGTGTGACTCTGCTCAATGCAAGCTCCGCCTCCCAGGTTCATGCCATCCTCCTGCCTCTGCCTCCTGAGTAGCTAGGACTACAGGCGCCCGCCACCACGCTTGGCGAATTTTTTGTATTTTTAGTAGAGACAGGGTTTCACTGTGTTAGCCAGGATGGTCTCAATCTCCTGACCTCGTGATCTGCCCGTCTTGGCCTCCCAAAGTGCTGGGATTACAGGTGTGAGCCACCGCGCCTGGTCTTATTTGTTAGTTTTATAAAGGTGGTTTTTATCCTGAGCAAGGAGGGGCTTGTTTCAGGAACGGGCTGTTATCATTCCTGTTTTAAAGTTAAACTGTAAACTAAATTGCTCCCAAAGTTAGTTTGGCCTACATCCAGGAATAAACAAGGACAGCATGGAGGTTAGAAGGAAGATGGAGTCAGCTATGTCAGATTCCTTTCACTGTCATAGTTTTTGTATGCCAGATTTTTCTCACTGTCATAATTTTTGTGAAGGCGCTTTCATGTACTCAATAGTTCTGTTTCTTTTTCTGCATCTGTGAACATGTTAAAATATGTCACTAATGTTTACCCTCTGGATGATGGCTTATGTTGCTGAGCATTAGACTATCACATGGGAGGCTGGGCCTCCCAGGTGGTTCACGCCTGTAATCCCAGCACTTTGGGAGGCTGAAGCAAGAGGATCACTTGAGCCCAAGAGTCCAAAACCAGCTGAGCAACATAGTGGGACACCTTCTCTGCAAAAAATACAAAAATTAGCTGGGTATGGTGGTGCCCACTTGTGGTCGCAGCTACTTGGGAGGCGGAGGTGGGACTCTCACTTGAGCCTTGGAGGTGGAGGTTGCAGTGGGCTGTGATCACGTCACTGCACTGCAGTGGGCTGTGATCACGTCACTGCACTGCAGTGACAGAGAGAGACCCTGTCTTAAAAAGAAAACAAAAGACTATCACATAGGGAAGCAGGTAATGTCCGAGGTCAGGTGCAAACATTCAGATGACCAGCAACAACCATATTCTTTATCATGGAATTCAGCAAGTGCTGCTCTTTGCTACTGCTGTGAATAAGTCCATTTCCATGTTATATTTTGCTAGTTTGATTCATTCAAAAATAATGTCTACTATGTTCCAGGACCCTTCTAGGTGCTGGAACTACTGCAGTGAGTAGTCAGACACAAATCCGTGCCCTTGTGGGCCTTACATTCTAGGGGGAGGGCGGAGACGATATCAAAAATATATAAATTGCATAGTATGTTGGAAGGCTTAGTGCCAGCAGCTATAACAAAAATGCCATAGATTGGATGACTTAAACAAAAAGAATGTATTGTTTCACAGTCCTAGAGGTTAGGAAATCTGAGATCAGGGTGCCAGCATGGTGGGTTCTAGTGAGGCCCTCTTCTGGCTTTATAGGCAGATGGCCCACATGTCTAAGAGCGGACAGAGTGGGAAAGCAGTCCCCCTCTTATCTCCTCTTACAGGGGCACTGATCCCCTCATAAGGGCTCTACCCTGATGACCTAATCACCTCCCAAAGGCCTCACCTCCTGATCCCATCACACTGGGGGTTAGGGCTTCAACATATGAATTTGGGAGGGACACAGACATGGGATCTGTAACAGGAGATGACCAATGCTATGGAGAAAAACCAAGCAACGACCTAGCAGTGCTAGGTAACTGGTGGCAAGATGCAGTTTTGAACAGAATGGTTGGAGTGAGCAGGTGACACTGAGCTGGACAAAGGGGAGTGAGCTTCTTTGTAAGGGGTCTTGCTGTTTGTTTTCCACAGACAGGGAACCTCGGCTAGTCATCCATATGAAAACTCTCATTGGCTAAGGTCAATGTCAAACTAACGTTGACCATTTGTATTATTTTAAAGTGGTTCTTTCTGCCTTTGCTACCATTTCCTTTCTACTGGCTTTTTGTCAATGTGTCTGATGTTAGTTCCTACATCCAAAAGCATTCGGGCTTCTTTACAGGCAAAGTCCACCCCAGGCATGTTTTCACACAGATCCCTTCAGAAGTTAGTTTTGCAACTCTCCAGCATTTAGAAGAGCAGTTCTATATTCTGATCTCTTTCATTATAGTGCACTGACTTCCACTGGTTATGTAGGTAAGAAGGATCTCTGACAATTTAGAAAGCAAGATGGGAAAGGAGACCAGCAAAGCATCTAGATGAAACATTTGTTGCTTTTTTAATCAAGGAGACCAGAAACTGTGGTAGTGCCCCAACTCATTGATTGAAGGCTATTGTATATTGAGTGTATTCCTCATGGCATATTCGGACTGATTCAGACTTCCCACAGTGCCTATTAGCTCATTCTGTGCCTCAGTTCTTCTGAGCACATGGTCCCATTAGGGGCAGTCAAATTTTCTTCCTAGTGCCGGTATCCAGGGAAGGATATTATCCTGGCAAATTTGGGGATCTTTGGGGATTGGAAAACTTTTGTGTTGATTCTGGGAGTTCTAAAAATCCAGATGCCTTCAACAGGTCACTCGTGACAGATCTGTGATACTGTCATGATTTTAAATTAGTGTTAATGAGTAAACTTAATTAATTTACCATGCAAATTAACAATACTACAATACAGAGACTTGCTCTCACCCACTACAATAATTATCAGAAAGTTAGAATGAAATGTTTTCATTTTCGGCTTTAGAGCACAAAATATTGGCTCAAGAAATTTCATTTAGTCAGTGTATATCATTTGATTAAAACAAATTTTTTTCTTGCCCAAAATCCAAAATTGTAAGGTTAAAAAAAAGGAGTAAAATTCAGTATGATGCTTTCTCTCTGCTTTTTTCAATACCCAGCATGGCTCTGATTATTTCAAAGGGTACTATGAAAAATTTCAAAAGCTATTCAAAATAAAATTATTTTTAACTGATTTCAATGGAAAAGTTTAACATTTTTTTAAAGAAAATATGGAACACTTCACAAATTTGCATGCCATTCTTGCTCAGGGGCAATATTTTCTGTATCGTTCAAATTTTAGTGCCGCCAAAGTGAGCACTCTTGCCATTTTTACTAGTTACACACATACACACACTCTCTCTAGTGAAGTGTTAAACTTACATCATTGATTTATCAGATAAGGCAGAAAACTTGAAATCTGACCTTTCTGATTCACTGATTTTACTAAATGACCTTGGGCCAGTCATTGAAACCCTGAGCATTGGTTTTGATTAAGACAGACAAGTCCATTCCTCCCCTAGTCTGATGTCATAGGGATGTGGTTAAGAAAACAGACAGGCTCCCAACATTTTGAGCCCCTGAGAGATGAGCTACTTTAGAGAAACACTCTATGGAAAGTCTAGCAGATAATGGTGGCTGATTGGATGTCATACCTACACGTTTAACTATGCAATGAGTTCTGTCTGAATGTGTCACTCTCGTATAGCAGGTGCTTCACAAGGTTCTATATGTTATTTTATTTTATTGTTTTATTTTGAGTCAGAGTCTCATTCTGTCACCCAGGCTGGAGTGCAGGGGCATGCTAACGGCTCATTGCAGCCTTGACCTCCCGAGCTCAAGCAATCCTCCCACGTCAGCCTCCTGAGCAGCTGGGACTATATATGTGTGCCACCATGCCTGGCTAATTTTTTTTTTTTTCTTTTTTTTTTTTTTTGAGACAGAGTCTCGCTCTGTCACCAGGCTGGAGTGTAGTGGCACGATCTGTGCTCACTGCAACCTCCGCCTCCCAGGTTCAAACGATTCTCCTGCCTCAGCCTCCTGAGTAGCTGGGACTACAGGTGTGTGCCACCACGCCCAGCTAATTTTTATATTTTTGGTAGAGATGGAGTTTTACCATGTTGACCAGGATGGTCTCAATCTCTTGACCTTGATATCTACCCACCTCGGCCTCCCAAAGTGCTGGGATTACAGGTGTGAGCCACTGCGCCCGACCTTTTTTTTTGTATTTTTTTGTAGAGATGGGGATTCACCATGTTGCCCAGGCTGCTCTTGAACTCCTGGGCTCAAGTGATCTGTTCACCTGAACTCCCAAAGTGCTGGGATTACAGGCGTGAGAGATGGCACCCAGCCTGTTTTTAAAATCATACTCTTTAATGAACTTATCTAAAAGGTACAGAGTTGGAAAATGGGTGTGTCATGGTTGTAACTATACTCATATGTATAAACAGAATTTTCTGGGTTTTCTTTTTTTTTTTTTTTTTTTTTTAGGCTAGTCAAGTGAAGCAGTGGGAGTAGAGAAGGAGCAACAAAATCTGTAACTGGTTGTGATCAGTTATCTGTAAACACCACTGCACTTGGACCAGCCAGCAACCGAATTTTCCTGATAAAAGTTGATAACGCTTTTTAAAAATTTGGTGACTTGGTAGGAAGGAGAACTATTATTTATATTTGGAAAAGAATGTTTTCTTTAGAAAATATAGAAGTGTTACTTCTGTAAATATGGAGTATTTCCAAGCTTTAAAAACAGGCACCAGGCCAAGTTAAAGTGTCATATGTAAACCAAGCTTCTGTAGTGCAGCCTTTTTAAAACACAAGGTCAAGGGCAGTGTTGTGGTTTAAGTAGTGAAAAGGCCATGGGGTTTAGAGACATATACTCCTTGAGTTTGCATTCTGGTAAACTTCTTGACTGAGCCTGTTTTGTTTCTTTTAATCTGTAGAATAAGAATAATAGTATGACCCCTCATGCCTGTAATCCTAGCACTTTGGGAGGCTGAAGAGGGTAGATCACGAGGTCAGGAGATCGAGACCATCCTAGCTAACACGGCGAAACCCCGTCTCTACTAAAAAATACAAAAAATTAGCTGGGTGTGGTGGCGGGCGCCTGTAGTCCCAGCTACTCGGAAGGCTGAGGCAGGAGAATGGCATAAACCCGGGAGGCGGAGCTTGCAGTGAGCCAAGATCACACCACTGCACTCCAGCCTGGGTGGCAAAGCGAGACTCCATCTCAAAATATAATAATAATAAATAATAAAGAATAATATGACCTCCTGCCCAGGGTCATATTAAATATTAAACCTCTTTTCTTTCTTTCTTTCCCTTTATTTCCTTCCTTCCTTCCTTCCTTCTTTCTCTCTCTTTCTTTTTCTTTTGCTTCCTTTCTTCTTTCTTTTCTTTCTTCCCTTTCTTTCTTTTGTAACCACCCAACGGGTTCACCTTGCCTGCTGCCTAGACAGAGCCAATTTATCAAGACAGGGGATTGCAATGGAGAAAGAGTAATTCACTCAGAGCCAGCTGTGCAGGCGACCAGAGTTTTATTATTGCTCAAACCAGTTGGATCAGAGTTTTTAAAGATAATTTAGCAGGTAGGGGCTGGGAAAGTGGGGAATGTTGACTGGTCAGGTTGGAGATGGAATCATAGAGGAGTCAAAGTGGGGTTTTCTTGCTGTCTTCTGCTCCTGGGTGGGATCACAGAGCTGGTTGAGCCAGATTACGGGTCTGGGTGGTGTCAGTTGATCTACTGAGTGCAGGCTCTGCAAAACATCTCAAGTACTGATCTTTGGGTTTACAATAGTGTTGTTATCCCGAAGAGCAATTTGGGGAGGTTCAGACTCTTGCAGCCAGAGGCTGCATTGACCCTAAACCTTAATTTCTAATCTTGTAGCTAATTTGTTAGTCCTACAAAGGCAGACTGGTCCTCAGGCAAAAAGGGTCTTTTTGGAAAAGTGCTATTATCAATTTTGTTTCAGAGTCAAACTATAAACTCAATTCCTTCCCAAGGTTAATTTAACCTATGCCCAGGAATGAACAAGGACAGCTTAAAAGTTAGAAGCAAGATGGAGCCAGTTAGGTCTGATCTCTTTCACTGCCGTAATTTTCTCAGTTACAGTTTTTGCAAAGGCAGTTTCACTTTCTCCCTCTTTTATTTTCTTTTTGTTAAAGAGTATTTCCATAGGGAATTAGAGGGCTCTGGAAGCCTCACCAAATATTTAGAAGATGAAGAGGTAAATTTTAGCTCAGCCTTGGTTTATGCTTTTGGTGTAGAAGCCAGAAATTCTTTAAAGTGGTAAAAGAAGCTGTGTTTTGTGTTGTAACTTTTTCCTCTCTTGTGCTCTCAAACTCTCTGCTGTCTTCTCTTTCTCTGTTGCCCTCTTCTGAGTCTCCTTTCCTGGCATGATCCCTAACATTTTGAAACCTGCTCTGAATTAATTCACTTCACCAGGTCTTCCAAATGCCCAGACATGAATACCAACAGATATTTCTTTTAAATTATAGGGAACACCTCTAGCCTTGTCCCTGCCCCATAGCAAATATAGTTTAGTTTCAAATCTATAAACCTTTAGTCCTAAAGAAGACACTCTGAACCATATACAAAGTTTTTAATTAAAATTCCAATTATCACCCCCATGCATATTAATAGCATGTAGGGGAGGAAAAACTTTTATTCTGCCCTCCTAGAGTATGTACCTAGGATCTATAAATTAAAGTGACAAAAGACAGATTAACAGGAGAAAAAGGCATACACTTTTTTGATACTATTTTTAATTTTACGTTGTCAAGGGCTTCACAACCTCCTCTTTGGGTTTCACATACCGTTTGGACAAAGGACAATATATTGTGGAGAACTGCCTAGACAAAAGAAAGAGGGGTTTGGACTCCTGGGGCAGTAATTTTTGGAATGTATGGTAGATAAGGTTTGTTTAGTAAGATCATTTTGCAAGATCATCTCCATGCAGTCTTCAGTGTTTAAGAGACTTCTCTTCCTGGCTCCGGAGAGAGAGACACCTTTACAAATGGAAATTTCCTTTACAAAAGAGAAATTTATGCCCTGCTTTTAGGCAGATGAGGAAGGGCAGAGAGGTCCTCTTCTGTCTGTTCTTTCTATATAGCTTTCAGCTCAAAATAATCCTTATATCAAAGTGACATATTTTGGTGTGACACAGTCCAACCTCTTCAACTACAATAGTTGGAAAAACATATTCAATTTTAATAAGAATATAAAAGGTAAATATATGTTTAAATATAGTCATGGCTAAACGCATAAGCAGACATAGCTATATAAAGTATTTATCCCCTTAGTCACCACTGCTTTGAAACCCAGCAAACATACCTCTTTGTACAACACGCCATCTTTTAATTTGTTTTGTTTGCGTGGCGAACATGTGAGGATTTTATTGATTTACAAAACAAACAACAGGGAGCTCACTGTACTCCTATAGCAATAAGGTTTGGCTTATTGGTCATTTTGAGGTCACTAACGTTGACTTCTACCTTAATTTATAACACAATGCTTACGGTGAAAGAGCCAGTAATTGACTTGTTCATACAGATCATTATATATTTTTCTGTTTTGATTTTCTGTCTGACAGCAGCAGCGTGCAGGGTCAAAGACAGCCGGCCCCCCATGTCAGTGGTCTAGGATGGCCAGTGAAGGCACCAACATCCCAAGTCCTGTGGTGCGCCAGATTGACAAGCAGTTTCTGATTTGCAGTATATGCCTGGAACGGTACAAGAATCCCAAGGTTCTCCCCTGTCTGCACACTTTCTGCGAGAGGTAAGCCTCCTTTGTGCTTGGAGAAGGGAGTTTCACAGGCTGACCTCCTACAACCTACTGCAAGATTCTTTCCCAGAATCTACAGTTACCTTTGAGAGAAAACTAATCTCTTGTGCCTTTGCCAGACATTGAAAAATGGAATCATGAGTTGCAAATAATTTACTCTATTTCAAACCATTATAAGCAGGAGAAAGCAATCTAGTAACTACTGATTCATTTACAGAAGAGATGGAGCATTAAATAAGAATGTTAAGTTGAAAAATCTTCTAAAACTTCCCTTTGTTCTTTGTGAAACAGTTTTTGTCCACAGCAGATCCCTACAGAGGGTCTTTGAGAGTCAATTAAAAAAATCTATCATTTCCTCCCATATAACAAATCAGGTAAAACATCTGCATATATGAGTGGTTACTTCAAAGGGTATAGCTTCTTTTCCAAAGATTCTTCAGACACATATTAATGTCACATTTGAATGCTATAATGTTTTAGATAAAGAAAAAAATATATATATATTAAATAAATTACCTGACTATGTAATTTGTTATATGTGAAAACAGACTTCCTTATTTATCTTCTTGATAGAGTATTTGCTTTTGGAGAGGGGCGTTAATCAGTTATCAAAATATACTTTTACTCCATTATTTAACTTACCATGTAAGTATAAGTTTGTTAGTAATTAGTTTATCTTACTTATAAGTATTTCCCTAGTGAAGTTATATATCTTTCTTAAAAATAAATATGGTAATTATGTTTTATAGCATTTTGTTAAATACATTTTTATCATTATTTAATATACATACTGAAAATGCTTTACTTCCTATGATAGAACTGGAAATCAGTATTTCAAATGGCTTCAAATCTATGCTGATTACCCAAATATCTGATTTAACATGTCTTTATTATCTGACTGACCATTTTTTGAGTTGATTTACTTTGCAAGGTTCAATTGCAAAAGAATAACCATATCTTTCATGGTGGTGATGGATGGAAGGAGAAGGTAGATTTGTTACTAGTAGTTGTGGCTTTTTGTTTGTTTGGGGTTGTGTGGGGTTTTGTGTGTGTGCGTGTGCTTGCGTATATGGGTTTTAGTTTGTTTTCGTGGTGGTATATAGAGCACTTTTTATTTTATTCATTTTATACTTTGGCTTAAGTGCTTGGTAATTCATATTCCAAAAATAATTAGAGTGTGATTCCTCCATCCCCTTAATAGGTACACCTAAAACATGAATACCAGCTAATCGTTCATATGTCCCTGGGCACACATGATAAGATGGTTTCCTGACGTGCAGCAGTCAGCATAGCTTGGCAGACACTCTCCATAGAAGTGCGTTCAGAGCCACTCAGTCTGAGCTTGGCAGAATTGCCCCATATCCCAGGATTCAGTGTCCAGCCTATCTATTATTTGGGTCCTACTCCCTCACCCTGACAGGTGAGAAGCAACACCCTGGCTGCCCTAGGTCTGCCCCTGCTATCTTCTTCAGGGGTCTAGCCCAACCTACTCCCACTCCCCATCCAATAGCTAGTGGTGGAGATTTGTGAGATCCTGCTACAGCAAGTCCTTACAGAATGCTCTGTGTTAAAATTGTTCCAGCCTCATGCATGTTGAGATGATTTCCTCTTCTTTTATATTTTATTTTATTTATTTATTATTTATTTACTTATTTTGAGACAGGATCTCACTCTGTCACTCAGTCTAGAGTGCAGTGGCACAATCACAGTTCACTGCAGCCTCAATTTTCCAGGCTCCAGAGATCTTCCCACCTCACCTTCTTGAGTAGTTGGGACCACAGGTGCACACCACCATGCCTGACTATAGAGACAGGGCTTCTCCATGTTGCCTAGGCTGATCTCAAACTCCTGAGCTCAAGCAATCCAACTGCCTCGGCTTCCCAAAGTGTTGGGCTTACAGGTGTGAGCCACTGCGTCCAGCCAAGAAGATTTCTGCTTGAAGGTGTTGAAGGTGCTGGTGACTTTCCTTAAAATTTTTGAGACAGAGTCTTGCTCTGTCACCAGGCCGGAGTGCAGTGGCATGATCTCAGCTCACCGCAACTTCCGCCTCCTGGGTTCAAGTGATTCTCCTGCCTCAGCCTTCCGAGTAGCTGGGACTACAGGCATGCGCAACCATGCCCAGCTAATTTTTGTATTTTTAGTAGATACGGGGTTTCACTATGTTGGCCAGGATGGTCTCGATCTCTTGACTTCGTGATCTGCCCACATCAGCCTCCCAAAGTACAAGGATTACAGGCATGAGCCACTGCGCCCGGTGAGGAAATTTTTGTTTATGCTGAGACAAAACTTTACAGCTTGTCTCACTGTCGGGAGAGTGAGCTCTAGGACCCCCATGTTCAGCCTCTGCTGGACATTCACACTGGCTACTCAGTGAGCACCTTACAGTCACTCTCTTATCCCACATCTTCCAAAACAGCATCAACGGGCTTGAAGGAGAGCAAAGCCAGACACAGCTGCTGGCCCCTTGGAACTCACAGCCTAGTGGAGGAGCCAGTCATTAACACACTAATTGCTCAGACTAATGTGAAATTAAACCAGTGACAGTTGCTATACATGAGAAGTACACAGGAAACAATATAATAGAGGAATTTGCCCTAATCAGGGAAGGCTTCCTTGCAGAAATGATGATCATGCAGAAACCCCAATGATGAGTAAAAATTAAGCAAAGGGGAGTGAATAGCATTTGAGGTATGTGCAAAGGTGCTATAGTGGGAGGTTGCTATAGTGAGTGAGAGGTGCTACAGTGAGAGGGTTATTCAACACTGGGGAAGAACTTAAATAAGCCCACTGTGGCTGGTATGCAGCAAATGAGGGGAAGAGACAGAAAATATGTAGGTTGTAGGCCATATGAGATGTGTAATCTATGTTGCCATGTATGTATTTTTGTCTTTGTTGTAAGAGCAGTGAAAGTGGAAACCATGGCAAGGCTTTCATCTCAGATGGTGTGGGAGGGAGATTTAAATGACTAACTTTGAGTTTTAAGAAGGTCACTCTGGTTGCAATGTGGAGAAGTGTTAGAGGGTACAAGGATGGTAATATAGCAGGGGATGAAGAGAACTGGAGAGGTTAGAAAGGTATGTAGGCATTGACATGCTTTGATGGTGGGTTGGATATGGGAAATGAAGAATAGTAAGGGAGTTACTGTTTTAAGAATGACTCCTAGTTTCTGGTTTGTTTAAATAAATGGATGGAGGTGCTATTCATCAAGAATGGCAGAGGATACAGTCTGGGAGCAGATCTTGGGTTTGGTTTTGTTCATGTTGAGTTTTAGGACCTGCAAGACATCTAAGAAAAGATGTCAAGAAGTCAGCTAATGGGGCTCAAAGGAGATGCCTGTGGGAAGAAATATAATTGTGGGAGCCTTATGCTTGTAGCCACACATGTGATGTGAATATAATATTCCAGAAAGAGAAGAGGTCTTATGATGAATGGAACCTTGATTAACTCAAAACTGTACTGACTCAGAAAAGATAGAGCAGACAGGAGAACCTTGTGAGTGTGGTGTCATACAGTCAAGGGAAGAGAAATTTTTCAATAAAAAGGAAGGTGAGCAGAGCAATAGTCAAGCTTAATGATACTTCCCAGAAGTCTAGTAAGGTAAAATTGAAAAACATCTGCTGCATTCAGGCGTCATTAATGACCTTAGCAAAAGCTGTTCATGTCTGGTATTGGTTCAGGGCTAGCTACCTCTGTGACGTAGAGAAGATCAGTGAATGTCTCTGATGTCAGTTCTATTCAGCTGCAAAATAAGGGGAATGGGGCTAGGTTGGTGTGTTTTGAATTGTTTGGCTAGGTACTGGAAAAATTGTATAGTCTAATTATTGAGAGCTTAAGATTATGGTGCCAAACTGCCTGTGTTTGAATTCGTACTCTGCCCTTGGCCAGCTAAGTATCTTGGACAAGTACCCCAGCCTGTCTCTGTCTGTTTCATCATGTGTCTCAAGGAATCATAACAGTAACTACCTCATAGGCTCTTTGAAAGTACTTTGAATTCAATGAGCAACATATGTGTGAGTCATTATTAGTGACACACTTCTTTAACTAAATGAGTTAAGTTGATACCTGTTGAGTAGAGACAAGGAGAAGAGATGGTGTGGCTCTGACTCTGGGTGTCCCATCCTTGCTTCAAGCAAACCTTTCCACTTTGATGTGTTTTTCATATCTCATTATGATTTTGTATGTAAGAAGAATTTCATTGCTAACAAAAATATTTGATGTGTTTCTTCCATTTTCAAAGTCCACACATTTGTGAGCCCACTGCTAGATATTGTGAGCCAGTGCTTCTCAAACTTTAACATGTATGCAAATCACATGGGGAGCTGACTCAGCCGGTGTCAGATAGGGTCTAAGATTCTGCATTTCTACCAAATGCATCCCCCAGGGAGGCTGAGGCTGCTCATCCCTGGACCACACTTTATGTGCCAAGGCTCTGGAAAACACTACAAAGGCCAATGACATTTTTTTTTTCCTTGAGCATAATCATTTGCCTGATTAGTGTGAGTACAGCTTACCTGTTGGTTTCTGAAATATTATTTTTCTCGTAAAGGAGACTGGGATGGGAGTTTCTGCCAAACACCTTGTGTAGTCACTGAGAACATGTATGGTATCTGTGAGAAGTGGTGGTTTTGCACTGTGCTAAGTGTCCCTCTACCTCTGCTTCTGCAACAGGTGCCTGCAGAACTACATTCCCGCCCACAGTTTAACCCTCTCCTGCCCAGTGTGCCGCCAGACCTCCATCCTGCCTGAGAAAGGGGTGGCTGCGCTCCAGAACAATTTCTTCATCACAAACCTGATGGACGTGCTGCAGCGAACTCCAGGCAGCAACGTTGAGGAGTCTTCCATCCTGGAGACAGTCACTGCTGTGGCTGCGGGAAAGCCTCTCTCTTGCCCAAACCACGATGGGAATGTAAGTGGCTTGGATGGCAGATACTGCCCGGGAGCATGACTGCTGTGGCCTTGGGGAGGCTTTGGGCACATCAGAGATTACACATGGAAACAGAACTCCATCTGGAAAAATGAGTAATTAAAAAAGATTTTACCAGCCCTCAGACTACTTTACCTGCTCGCGTTCTTTGACCAGAACTATTTAAATAACGAAATCAATCTCCACTGTGTCTCCTTCACACATATTGTTGGTATCCCCAGGAGAGCAAACCAGTAGCTATTTGCAAGCTGGGCATACTTTGACCTACATAAACATCTGTGTAATAAATTATGGATACAGATTTAACAATGGATAAGTTCTGCAAGTTGAGAATGATTATTAAAATGTTAATTGGAGTTCTTTATTTTTCTTGGGAGGGATATTTTCTCATGCTACATGAGACCTTATTCCTTATTAATAGATAGAATTTGAAGCTATGTGAATCCCTGGTAGTAGATTACAGATTATGAATTCCAAACATATTTCCTGCTACTAGTGAGTACAATAACTGTTAGAAGCTCAGGAGGACCTGTGTGTACCATCAAGTAACTGAGTCACAATAGCTATGTAACCTGAAGAGGCAGCATTGTGTAGTGTCTAAGGACATTGGCTTTGGAGTCAGGCTGCCTGATTCAAATCCTGCTCTTAAACTTATTCCCTGTGCCAGCTTTGGCAAGTTTATTACACTCTCTGTGTCTCATTTCCTTATCAGTTAAAAAGAAGTAATAATAGTATTTACCGTATAGAATATTGGAAGAATTAAATTTTCAAGTCATGTAAATCATATAGTAACATCTTGATAAATGTCAACTTTAAAATTTTTTAATTAATGGCTTTATATTCATCTCATTTGTATATTGGTCACTTCAAAAGTATTTGAAACTGCTTAAAATAGAAGGCCCAGGTATAATAAAACCACTAAGACAAGCAAGCAGTCATTAGAGCAAAGCAATTCTTATTAGCCACACTACTGTTTATTTACCTCATCTCCCAGCATGCTCTCTGCACGCTGTGCTGGAGCCTCACCAGCCTCCTAGAACCTGCCAAATGGTTTCCCTCCTCAGGGCCTGGCTGTTCTGTTCCTTCTGCCTGGGTTGCTCTTTGTTCCCTCTTTATGTGACGAGCTCATTCTCTTCCTTGAAGTCTCACTGCAAATTTCTCCTGCACACAGCAGTCTTCTCCACCTGTACCATCTAACACAGGTCGCCTCTTACAGCCGGTTACCCTCCATCATGTCCCTTCTTTCTTTCCTCCCTGGTGCTCACTGTAGTCTGCCTGCCATCAACTGTGTATTTGTGTACTTATTAGTCCTGGCTTTCCCTCTAGAATGTGAGCTCTGGGAGGGCAAGGACCTGTCATTAGACCCCTAGCACTGAGGGCAGTGTCTTATACATAGAAGTCAATACATATTTGTTGAACAAATTTGCCAGACACCGTATTTGGCTCCTTAAACCCCCCTCTGCAAAGTAGTTGTTAGTTACTTTCACTTTATAGATGAAGAAACTGAGGCTGGAAAAGTTTAAGTCACAAAGCTTGCTGGGCACATCATAAAAGCTAGCCCTGGAGGAAATAGCATCCTCAGCTTTCTGGTAGCCAAAACAAGAGAAGGACGCCATGACTTACACATCTGCAGCGATTTAATTGAAAGCACACCAGACTATTAATAACTATCAGTTTTCCATGCATTGTACGCCAAGGGAAATTGATCGTGTAAATTTTGTAAAAAGAACTTTTAAATGCTGCCTTTGAAAGCAGTTTGAGTATTTTCTTCATGACCGCTTCTCACACTGGCACTTAGTGAATGCTGAGGCTGTCTTTGCCTGGAGCTTGCACTCTAAGTACTAGTTCTGGTAAGGTATTTCTATGAGGTGTAAGAGTGCCCCTTAAAATGAGGCTTTCGGGAGACGTGACTTGATAGAGGAGTAAAGTCTTAGAAACATTAGATTGTTTTGTTTTTTATGGGTTTTCCAGTTTTTGTTTTTGTTTCTGAGACGGGGTCTCGATCTGTCATCCAGGCTGCAGCAACACGTTCATGGCTCACTGAAGCCTCATCTTCCTGGCTTAAGCGATGCTCCCACCTCAGTCCCGTCCTCTGCCCCAGTATCTGGGAGTACAGGTGCATGCCACCACGCCCAGCTAATTTTTGTATTTTCTGTAGAGACAGGTTTCACTATGTTGCACAGGCTGGTCTCAAACTCCTGGGCTCAAGTGATTCACCTGCCTTGGCCTCCCAAAGTGCTGAAATTACAGGTGTGTGCCACTGTGCCCGGCCGAGCTAATATTTCTGACTGTCATTATTTCTCATTCTACGTGACAGCCCCTTCACATCCTAGATTTACACCAGTGTCTCTAGTAGGTCTCCTGATGTTTCTAAGGGCCAGACATGGTGGCTCATGCCTGTAATTCCAGCACTTTGGGAGGCTGAGGCAAGCCAATTGCTTGAGCCCAGGAGTTTGAGACCAGGCTGGGCAACATGGCAAAACCCCACCTCTACCAAAAATACAAAAATCAGCTGGGCATGAGGGGGGTGCACCTGTAGTCCCAGCTACTTAGAGGCTGAGGTAGGAGGATCCTGTGGGCCCAGACGTTGAGGCTGCAGTGAGCCATGATTGCCGACCTGGGCGACAGAGCAAGACTCTGTCTCAAAAAAAAAATTAAGAAAAAATAAATAAATGTTACCTCCGTAAGTGAGAATGTCATGAAATTCAGGCAACAGCTTGTAGCTCAAGGAAGCAACTAGAACATGGAGACAGGGAAGGTGAGGATGAGGCACAGGTGGGCCTGAAAAGAAAGATGGATTAAGATTGGGATGAGCTGTGAATGTCATTAAGAACATGTTTGATGTCAATTTCTTAAATTGCAAAAGCATCAAAGCCTTCCGAACAGGAGATAGGTATTTTATTGACATTTTGGAGGAATGGGGTGGCAGACACTAAAGGCTGGGAAACCAATTATGAGTTTACTGAACTGTCCAAATGAGAGATAAGAGGTAGAACTAGAATAGCATCTGTGGGCCTGGAGAAGAGAGCGTGAATTTCAGAGAAAAGAGTACTCTTTGACTCAAGAATCTGCCTCCCACAAATAAAAAGGCATGTGCTAAAGTCTGTTAAGCTAAGCTATTAAGATCGTGAGAACTTCAGCAACTAAAATTAATCTTATACTAGGTCACAAAGAAAATATCACTATATTTTCCCATTGTGTAAATCAAGTTCCTGCCCTACAATGCACTAAAATTACATTAGTAACACGTTTATGGGGAAAAAACAAATCTCCTTTAAAAGTTAGTAATTATTTAATCAGAGAAAATAATAGAAAATTGGACTATTTACAAAATATTGGAAGTGGAAACTTTTTCTATCAAATGTGTAGGGTCAAATCTCTACCCAGGAAATTTTATAGGTTTAAGTATTTTCCTTTATTTAAAAAGAATTCCAGCCTGGGCAACATAGTGAGTCCTCACCCCTACCAAAAAAATCAAAACATGAGGCCGAGCACGGTGGCTCATACCTGTAATCTCAGCACTTTGGGAGGCCGAGACGGGTGGATCACCTGAGGTCAGGAGTTCAAGACCAGCCTGGCCAACATGTTAAAACCCCGTCTCTACTAAAAATACAAAAATTAGCTGGGTGTGGTGGCACATGCCTGTAGTCATAGCTACTTGGGAGGCTGAGGCAGGAGAATTGTTTCAACCTGGGAGGCAGAGATTTCAGTGAGCCAAGATCGTGCCACTGCACTCCAGCATGGGCAACAGAGTGAGACTCTGTCTCAAAAAAAAAAAAAAAGGTTGGGGGGTGGGCAGGAGGATTGCTTGAGCCCAGAAGGTCGAGGCAGCAATGAGCTGTGATCGTGCCAAAGTACTCCTGCTTGGGTGACAAAGCAAGACCCTGCCCCTACCCCCACCCCCCAAAAAAAGAATTCAACTCAAGTTAGGAAAAGAGTAATAAAATAAACATATAGAATATATACAAAGAAAGAAAAGAACAGAAATATCTATACATAGTATAGTATGTTTATTAAATACATAGTATATATATTTCTATATTTTAGGAAAAGCTAGAAAGGTCTCCCATTTCATTTGTGATAATTTGTGATATGCTTATAACCCTGATACCAAAACTTAATGAAGATAGAACAAAAAGAAAATCATTAGTAGCTTAATTTATGACATTAGCTGTAAAATTAATAAATAAAATACCCCAGCAAATTCCTTTTTTTTTTTTTTTTTTTGGCTGGGTCTCACTTTGTCACCAAGGCTAGAGTGCAGTGGCACTGTCTATCATGGTTTACTGTGACCTCCAACTCCAGGGCTCCAGTGATACCCCTGCCTCAGCCTCCAGAGTAGCTGGGACTACAGGCGCATGCTACCATGCCTGTCTAATTCTTTAAGTTTTTGTTGAGACAAGGTCTTATGTTGCCCAGGCTGGTTGCAAACTCCTGGCCTCAAGGGATCCTTCCACCTCAAGGGACCTCCCAAAAGTGCTAGGATTACAGGCACGAGCCACTATGTCCAGCCCCTCAGCAAATTCTATTTTTTCTTTTTTTTTTTGAGACAGAGTGTCTCTCTGTTGCCCAGGCTGGAGTGCAGTGGCATGATCTTGGCTCACTGCAAGCTCTGCCTCCTGGGTTCACGCCATTCTCCTGCCTCAGCCTCCCGAGTAGCTGGGACTACAGATACCCGCCACCATGCTTGGCTACTTTTTTGTATTTTTAGTAGAGATGGGGTTTCACCGTGTTAGCCAGGATGGTCTCAATCTCCTGACCTCGTGATCCGCCTGCCTTGGCCTCCCAAAATGCTGGGATTACAGGCATGAGCCACCCGCCTGGCCTGCAAATTCTTAATATGTAAAAACACTTACAAATTAAGAAAAATATGAGCATCATAAAAGAAAATGAGCAAAGAACTCAGAAAATCCACAGAGGATATATAAATGCCTAAAAATCATATATGGAAAAATGTCAAGCTTCACAAATAATCAGTTCTTCTCAAATTAACTACAAATTTTTTAAAAGGTAGTAACAAGCGCTCTTAAGGGTATGTATGGTGAGACATTTTCATATGCTGTGGGTGGAAGGGTAAATTGCTCTTCAGAAAGTTTATGTCAATTTGACAAAATATAATGAGTATTTTACACAACCTCTCATTTTTTAATCCAGTAATTCCATCAGTGGAAATATTTCTAAGGAAATAGCTAGAGCGGAGGATAAAATTCAAAAATTGGAAATAATCTAAATGTGCAACATTAGGGGGCAAGAATGCTTGGAAAATTAGCAGCATGTGCCTTAAATAATTCTATTGTTTGATTATAGATTGTAGAAGTTCATTGCTGCTGTTTTGAAACAGAAGTCTTCATTATTCAAGCCAAATGCATGCAATGTTCCAGATAAATTGCTGCAATTAGTTGCTGTGAGTAGATCTTTAAAAACAATCCAAGCATCTGAAGGTTAATACAATCAAGTCATTAACAGTAAAGCAGGGTGCTACCATCCCCACTGTCTGATGCTGATTGGCACCGGCGAATGAAAGCCTGTCATCAACTTTAAGTGCTGCGACACTATCTGTCTTCTAATTAAACTGCCATGGTGGCATTGTTCAAATACAAAAGAAAAAGAAGAATAATGGCCAGTGATCTAACAGGTTCTTTGCACTTAAAGCAGACACTTGAGCTCATGCTTCCTGGTCTCTGGAACACAAATGATCATTAAACCCTGTTATTGGTTGCTTAGGCACCTGACTATCAAGGGTGTCAAAGGTGCAAAGGAGAGGTCCTCATTAAGACTCCCCTGCCCTAACAAGTTTCCACTTCGCTAACAAGTTTCCACTTCCACTAACAAGTTTCTGCTTCCATATCAGGATCAACTGTCAGTTCCCTTAAGAAGCCTCAGGGTTGGCTGCAAGGCCCTGACCCTCCTTTTTGCATGTTAGGAATGCATAGGATCCCGCCAATCTCTTCTGGTGAACAGAAGCGGTGACTATCCATCAACAAGCTCATCCCGGCTTTTGGCCTGCCCACCCACCCCGGGCCGCACCAGCATCATCTCACTGGAGATGGATGAAATGGATGAGCTCAGCAGAATTACAGGCCCCACACAATTAACTCTCAGCTTGAACCAAAGCTGTCAGAACCCAAGCACAAGCCTTTGAGAATGACTAGCTGTTGATACTTCAAAATCATTTCAGGGCCTTGGCTTCCCAAGACACACAAGATATTGAACTAGAAATAATAACCCAGGTCTGCTGCTGTCTCTTCAAAGCTGTGATCAATTTTTGTTTGTTCATTTCTGATGTAAAATTCAGACTGGGCTTGGTGGCTCACTTTGGGAGGCCAAGGCAGGAGGATCACTTGAGGCCAGGAGTTTGAGACATGCCTGGGTGACAAAGTGAGACCCTGTCTCTACAAAAGTAAATAAATACATAAATATAAGATAAAAAATAAAATTCACATCACATAAAATTTAATATTTCATCCATTTTATTTGTTTGTGTTTTTGTTTTGAGACAGAATCTCACTCTGTCACCCAGACTGGTCTCAAATTCCTGGGCTCAAGCAATCTGCCTGCCTCAGCTTCCCAGAATGCTGGGATTACAGGTGTGAGGCACTGAGTCTGGCCTGTTTTTGTTGTTGTTGTTGTTTTTGTTTGTTTGTTTTTTGTTTTAGAGACAAAGTCTTATTCTGTCACCCAGACTGGAGTGCAGTGGCATGACCATGGCTCATGGCAGCCTCAATCTCCCAGGCTCAAGTGATCCTCCCACTTCAGCCTCCTGAGTAAGTGGGACTAAAGATGCATGCCACGAACCTAGCTAACTTTTTTTTTTTTTTTAGGAGATAGGGTTTTGCTATGTTGCCCAGGCTGGTCTCGAACTCCTAGGCTCAAAGGATCCTCCTGCTTGGACCTCCCAAAGTGCTGGGATTATAGGAGTGAGCCACTGCACCAGGTCTCAACCATTTAAAAAAGTACAACTAATGTGGTTTTTAGTGTAGTCACAAAGTTGAGCAAACATCAGCATTGTCTAAATTACAGAACATATTCATCATCCCAAAAAGAAACTCCATGCCCATTAAGCAGTCACCTGCTATTCCCTCCTCCCACTAATCCCTGGCAACCATCAGCCTGTATTCTGTCTCTAGGTTTGCCTCCTATGGACATTTGATATAAATGGAATCATACAATATGTGAGTTTTAAAGTCTGGCTTCTATCAATTAGCATGTTTTCAATTCTTCCATGTTATAGTATTTTAGTACTCTTTTTAATGGCTAAATAATATTCCATTTATAGATATACCATAATTTATTAATCCATTCATCAGTTGATAGACATTTGAGTTGTTTCCACTTTTTGGCTATTATGAATAATGCTACTGTGAACATTCATGTACATGTTTTTGTGCAGACATATGCTTTCAATTGTCCTGGGTATCTACCTAAAAGTGGAATTGCTGGACCATATGGTAATTCTATGTTTAACTTTTTTTTTTTTTTTTTT
>NW_012109674.1:817179-854152 GCF_000951045.1 Mandrillus leucophaeus | reverse complement strand
ACCACCACGCCTGGCTAATTTTTGTATTTTTACTAGAGATGGGGTTTCACCGTGTTAGCCAGGATGGTCTTGATCTCCTGACCTTGTGATCTGCCCACCTCGCCTCCCAAAGTGCTGGGATTACAGGCGTGAGCCACCACGCCCGGCCTTGTATTTTTTTTTTTTTTTCAGTAGAGATGGAGTTTCACCATGTTGGCCAGGCAGGTCTCAAACCCCTGACCTCAGGTGATCTGCCTACTTTGGCCTCCTGAAGTGTCAAGATTACAGACGTAAGCCATTGCGTCCGGCCTGGTTTTTTTTGTTTTGTTTTTTGTTTTTTGTTTTTTTTTTGAGACAGAGTCTCACTCTGTCGCCCAGGCTGGAGTGCAGTGACGTGATCTCGGTTTACTCCAACCTCTGCCTCCTGGGTTCAAGTGATTCTCCTGCCTCAGCCTTCTGAGTAGCTGGGATTACAGGTGCCCACCACCATGCCCGTATTTTTAGTAAAAACGGGGTTTCTGCCATGTTGACCAGGCTGGTCTCGAATTCCTGGTCTCAAGTGATCTTCCGACCTTGGCCTCCCAAAGTGCTGGGATTATAGGCATGAGCCACCATGCCTGGCCAGAAACCACCAACTGTTTTCACAGTGGCTGCACCAATTTACATTTCCACTAGCAAAGCATAAGTGTTCTAATTTCTCAGCATCTTTACCAACCCTTATTATTTTTGACTTTTTGATCCTGACTTTTGATTCTAGTGAGTATGCAGTGGTATCTTGTTGTGGTTTTGATTTGCATTTGCCAAATGATTAACAATGCTGATCATATTTTCATGTGCTAATTGACCATTTGTATATCTTCTCTGGAGAAAGTCTATTCAAGTCCTTTGCCCAGTTTTGAATTGGGTTATCTTTTTGTTGTTGAGTTGTAGAATTTTTAATATATTCTGGATTATTATACCCTTATCAGATATGACTAGCAAATATTTTCTCCCATTTTGTGGGGTTTCTTTTCACTTTCTTATTAGTGTCCTTTGATTCAGAAATACTTTTAATTTAACGAAAGCTGATTTCTCTATTTTTTCTTTTGTTGCTTGTGCTTTTGGTGTCATAGCTAAGAATCCATTGCGATTCAAGGTCATGAAGATTCACCCCTGTTTCCTTCTAAGATTTTTATAGTTTTAGCTTACATTTAGGTCTTTTATGTATCTTGAGTTCATTTTTGTATATGGTTTGAAGGAAGGGTTTAATTTCATTCTTGTAGATGTGAATTTCCAGTTACCTCAGCATAATATGTTGAAAAGGCTATTTTTCCCATTGAGTTGTGTTGACACCCTTGTCACGAATCAATTGACCGTAGATGTATGGGCTTCTTTCTCTACTTTCCATTTTATTCCATTGATCTATATGCCTATTCTTATGCCAGTACTACATTGTTTTGATTACTGTAGCATTATAGTCAGTTTTAAAATTGGTAACTATGAGTCCTCCAATTTTGTTCTTTTTCAAGATTGTTTTGGCTATCTAGTAGTTTTCGGTATTCAAGTCTTGCATTTCCTTGGTTAAATTTATTTCCAACTATGTTATACTCTTTTTGATAATATTGTAAATGGATTTTTGTTTTTAAACAGAGACAGGTCTCACTATATTGGCCAGCCTGGTCTCCGGGCAAGCAATCCTCCTGCCTCAACCTCCCAAAGTCCTGGGAATACAGGCATGAGCCACCATGCCTAGCTTGGAATTGTTTTCTTAATTTCACTTTTGGATTATTCATTGTTAGTGTTTAGAAATACAACTGATTTTTGTTTGTTAATCTTGTATCCTGCACCTTTGCTGAATTCATTTATTAGCTCTAATTGTGTGAATGTGTGTGTGTGTGTGTGTGTGTGTGTGTGTGTGTGTTTATTCTTTAGGATTTTCTGTATATAAGATCATGTCATCTCTGTATAGAGAAATTCTTAATTCTTCCTTTCCAATTTTGGTGCATTTTATTTCTTTTTCTTGCCTAAATGCCCTGGTCAGCACCTTCAGTACATTGTTGACTAGAAGTGATGAGAGTGAATATCCTCTTGTTCTTGGTTAAGTATGATGTTAACTGTGGGTTTTTTGTAGATGCTCTTTATTAGGAGGAGGAAGTTCCCTTCTATTTCTAGTTTGGCATGAAAGGATGTTGGATTTTGTTAAATGCTTTTCCCACATTAATTGAGATGATAATGAGTTTTTTTCTCTCATTCTATTAATGTGATGTATTACATACAGTAATTTGTCTAGGTGAGCCACCCTTGCATTCCTGGGATAAATCCCACCTGCTCATGATGTATAATCTCTTTAATATACAGCTGGATTCAGTTTGCTAGCATTTTATTAAGAATTTTTTCATCCATATTTATAGGGGTTATTGGTCTGTAATTTTCCTGTGGTATCTTTGGCTTTGGTATCAGGGAAACACTGGACTAAGAGAATGAGTTAGGAAGTATTACCCCTCAACCTCTTCTTTTTTTTTTTTTTAAAGAGTTTAAGAAAGATTGGTGTTAGTTCTTCTTAAAATATGTGGTTGAATTCACCAGTGAGACCATCTGGTCCTGGGCTTTTCTGTGTTGGAAGTGTCCTGATTTATTTATTTATTTATTTATTTATTTATTTTTTTGAGACGGAGTCTCACTCTGTCGCCCGGGCTGGAGAGCAGTGGCCGGATCTCAGCTCACTGCAAGCTCCGCCTCCCCAGGTTTACGCCATTCTCCTGCCTCAGCCTCCCGAGTAGCTGGGACTACAGGCGCCCGCCACCTCGCCCGGCTAGTTTTTTGTATTTTTTAGTAGAGATGGGGTTTCACCGTGTTAGCCAGGATGGTCTGGATCTCCTGACCATGTGATCCGCCCGTCTCGGCCTCCCAAAGTGCTGGGATTACAGGCTTGAGCCACCGCGCCCGGCCGGAAGTGTCCTGATTATTGATTCAATCTCCTTACATATTATAGGTCTATTCAGACTTTGTATTTCTTCATGTCAGTTTTGGTAGTTTGTGTGTTTTTAGGAATTTGTCCATTTCATCAAGTTATTCAGTGTGTTGGCATAAAATTATCCACAGTATTCTGTTATAATCCTTTTTATTTCTGTGATGTCAGTAGTAGTTTCCCCACCACTTTCCTTCCTGATTTTTGTAATTTGAGTCTTCTCTCTCTCTTCTCCCACACCACCCCTGCTGCACCCCCCCTGCCCCCCACCACCTCGCTCTCTCTCTCTGGTCAAACTAAAGTTTTATCAATTTTATAATATCCTTTCTGTCAATTATATACTGTCCAACTTTTGTCTTAAGTCTATTTTGTCTGATATTAGAATAGCCACTCTAGCTCCCTTTTGGTTACAGTTTGCATGAAATATTATTTTCATTCTTTCACTTTCTTTTTTTTCTTTTCCTTTTTTTCTCTCTCTTTTTTTTAAGAGATGGACTTGCTCTGTTTCCCAGGCTGGAGTACAGTGGCATGATCATAGCTCACTGCAGCCTCATACTCTTGGGTTCAATTGATATTCCTGCCTCGGCCTCCTGAGTAGCCAGGACTACAGGCACATGCCACTATGCTCAGCTAATTTTTGTGTGTTTTTTTTAGTAGACAGGGTCTCTCACTATGTTGCTCAAGCTGATCTTGAACTCCTGGACTCAAGCAATCCTCCTGCCTCTGTCTCCCAAAGTACTGGGATTACAGGCATGAGCCACCACATCTGGCCCATCCTGTCACTTTCAACCTATTTGAGTCTCTGGATCTAGAATTAATCTCTTATAGAGAGCCTATAGTTGGATTGTGTTTTCAATCCAGTCTGCCAGTATCAGCCCTTCGATTGGAGAGTTTAATCCATTTAAATTAGTTAATTACTGAAAAGAAAGGCTTTCTTTCCTTTTGTCATTTACTATTTTTTTTCTGTATGGCATATCTTTTTGTTCCTCTATTCCTCCATTACTGCCTTCTTTTATGTTTAATAGATATTTTCTGGTATACCATTTTGATTCCCTTCTCACTTATTTTACTATACATATTTTTTATTTTTCTTTATTGTTTGCCCTGAGGGTTATAATTAACATTTTAGCTTATAACGATTTAATTCAAATTAATACCAACATAATTTCAATAGTATGTAAAATCCTTGCTTCTTCTAGCTTATATTTATATGTTATATGCTCATCTACATAAATTTGTAATTATAGATTATGCGGTTTTATGCAGTTTTATTTTATGTCATGTAGGAGTTAGAAACCAAAAATGCATTAATACTGACCTTTATATTTATCTATGTAGTTACCTTTACCTGCTTTCCTTATTTTTTCACGTGGACCCACGTTACTTTGTAGTGTATCAAATCAGGTCAGCTTGCAGGAATCCCTTTGGCATGACTTGTAGGGAAGGTATACTAGCAACAGACACTCAGTTTTTGTATTTCTGGTAATGTGTTAATTTTTCCTTCATGTTTAAAGGATAGTTTTGCCAGATAAAAAAGTATTGGTTGTCAGGCTTATTTTTTTTCAGCAGTTTGAATATGTTGCCCCATTGATTTCTGGCCTCTATAGTTTCTGATGAGAAATCTGCTATTAAATAATCTGCAGTCGGGCGTGGTGGCTCACGCCTGTAATCCCAGCACTTTGGGAGGCTGAGGCAGGCAGATCACCTGAGGTCAGGAGTTTGAGACCAGCCTGGCCAACATGGTGAAATCTCGTCTCTACTAAAAACACAAAAATTAGCCGGGGATGGTAGCGCGCACCTGTAATCCCAGCTACTCAGGAGGCTGAGACAGGAGAATCGCTTGAACTCAGGAGCCAGAGGTTGCAGTGAACCGAGATTGAGCCACCGCACTCCAGCCTGGGTGACAGAGTGAGACTCATCTCAGAAAAAAGAAAAAAAATCTGCTTATGGAGTATTTCTTCTATAAAATGAGTCACCTCTGCCTTGCTGCTTTCAAAATTCTCTCTTTGTTTTTGTCTTTTTATGTTTTGGTTATACTGTTTCTTGGTTTGGATCTCTTTGAGTTTTCCTGTTTGGATTTTATTAAGTTTTTTTTGGATGTGTAGATTTGTGTCTTTTATCAAATTTGGGAAGTTTCCAGCCATTACTTTTGCAAATATTGTTTCTTTCCCTTTCTCTCTTCCTCTCCTCTGGGACTCTCATTAGGTATATTTGGTACGCTTGATGGTGTCCCACGGGTCTCTTAGGTTTTGTTACTGTTTCTTTCCCCCCACCTTTTTTTTTTTTTTTTGCTTCACAGACTGTATAATCTCAATAGCCCTATCTTCAAGTTAAACTTCTTCTTCCTGCTTGAATTTTCTGTGGAACTTTTCTAGTGAATTTTTCATTGCAGTTATATTTTTTAACCCTACAATATTTCTATTTGGCTTTTAGAAAAGTAATTCCTATCTATTAATATCCTCCATTTAGTGGGACATTGTTCTTATAGTTCTTTATATATGGTTTCCATTAGCTCTGTGAGCATATATGAAAGAGTTAAAGTCAAGTAAGTCCAGTCTGGGCTTCTTAAGGGAGAGTGCCTATTAATTTCTTTTATTCCTCTTTGTGAACTTTGCCCTTTTTTGTGTACTTCACTTTTTTCCAATGGAAACTGAACATTTAAAGTAGTATATTGTGGCGACTCTGGGAATCAGAGTCTCCCCTCTCCCTAGGGTTTTTTGTTGATGGTTATTACAGTTTTTTGCTGTTGTTATTTGGTGACTTTTCTAAACTAATTATTTTATATTTTTTCATTCCCCATTTTTATTATCTAATGGAACTAATTTTGTAAAGTTTGTATTTTTTGTCATATGTGGCTAATGAAGTGTGTTCCAGTAGATTAGCTACCAACCAGTGACATTACACAGATTTTCTTATGCTGCTATTTTCAGTAACATCACTTCCCTGCAATCATTTAAAAATATGAATTAAAAAGAAGAAAAATAATAGTAATGGATGCTGATCTTTTGTCATACATGATGAACTCTGATCTTGAGGATTTTTACATTTTTAGTGACTCTATATTATTTTGTATCCTTTTCTCTCTTCCAACGAGTATTCTTTGTCATCTCGCTTCTTACACTGCTGGGGAACTTCAACTCAGACCACAAAATGCAAAAAATATCGTATAGCATTTGCAACTTCTAAATGCAATGTGCACACTGATTCCCAAGTAAAATTTGCCTTTGGTCCAGACCCATTCCAGACGTGAGGCCATGCTCCCTTCTTCCAGTGAAGATGTGGGAACTCAGTACCAGACTAGATTAGTTTGGGAAGAGTGCCATTGGATTGACTAAGCACTGTTAATGTGGCCTATTCCCTCAGTTCATATACTTATATTCGCCCCAATACCCTAAATAACCTGAGGGAAGAAGTCTTTTCACATTCTATTTTTGGTCTGTCCTCTGGTACATATGACTGGCAGTGACAACCTGCTTTAAAGAGACCTCCTGAGCACTGACCATGAAGATGAAATATTAGTAAATGCTAATCTAGTTGTACATAATCTAGAAATAAAATGTCTGGTAAAGGTAAACCACCTTTGGCTGAAGCCATGAAGTAATAAAAAAGCTCAGCCTTCTTCGGAATTATGTTTCACAAACCCCAGGGGATGAAATTTTTCCAAAGGAAATCTCAGAATTTAGTGGGGAATGCTCAATTATCCTGCCTTCTGCCGGGAGGGAACAGAAAACCTCTGCCAGAAAAACAGGAAACCTCTTGGATTAAGAGGTTTTTTCTAATAACAAGTAAAATATTTATGATATGGGGCTTATATATTGTTACCAAGCATTTGCTGACACTGCATATAGTTTTAGATCATTCTGTTTCCTGAACACATGAAGGCAAGCAATATGGTAAAATATCCAAATGCAACCCAAAGTATACTCTTCCCTCACTGGGGAAATCCCTTGGAAGTACCCCTTAGCTCATATGGTCCCTCAGCAAATAATTATTGAACAGCTTCTATAAGCTGTGCTTTCTGCTGGATTGTATCAGACTTGGACCAAAATAAGGTGCAAATGACCAGTATTATAGTCTTTCTGTGGGATATTTGAATTTTCATTTGAGTTTGTTTATTAAAACATATTTTAATGACAAGTGTAAATACTTTTTTCCTTTTTGAAATAGGGTCTCCCTCCGATACCCAGGTTGGAGTACAGTGGCACAATCATAGCTCACTGCAACCTCGAACTCCCACGCTCAAACAATCCTCCCACCTCAGCCTCCCAAGTAGCTAGGACTACAGGCATGTGCCACCACGTCCAGTTAATTTTTAAAATTTTTTTTGTAGAGACAGAGCTTTGCTGTGGTGCCCCGGCTGGTCTCGAACTCCTGGCCTCAAGTGATCCTCCCACCTTGGCCTTCCAAAGTGCTGGGATTACAGGTGTGAGCCATGGCACCCAGCTGAGAAATGCATAAAAGAAACTTTGAGCAGAGAATGCATAAAAGAGACTTCCAACTGATGTTTCAAGCCTATTCCTGAAAGGCCTGCAGAGGAGCAAAGTACATGAAATTACATCTTTATGTGACAAAACAAAAGTGTCTTTCTAAACCTCTTACTTACTATGTACCTACTTGAAACTGTGATAAATATGAAATTTAAAATTATCTTGGACATGGTTTGAAGGACTTTTATCTGAATTTGGTTCACCAGAAAAGATTTTTTCCAAAACACATGTAGTATGAGCAAGCCGAGTGCTTTATTCCTAGGAGAATCTTCTCCAGAAAGCACTATGGAACATAGTGAGTCTTAATGAGGAAGGAGGTGCCCCTTGGTTGGTCTTACAAATGCCACCCGAATCATGGCTAAGAGCCTCCTCTCATTCACTCATTCAGCAGTGTTATTGAATACCTACTAAATGTATGGTATTATCTAGGCTCTGGGTGGGAGAGTTCCTGGGCTTAGGAATTTAAAATCTTATATTTCATAAATTGGGTATAAATAAAAGGAATTTGGTGACT
Source organism: Mandrillus leucophaeus (assembly GCF_000951045.1). Taxonomy (NCBI): domain Eukaryota; kingdom Metazoa; phylum Chordata; class Mammalia; order Primates; family Cercopithecidae; genus Mandrillus; species Mandrillus leucophaeus. Next base: position 846,225 of record NW_012109674.1, on the reverse strand, counting down.
GCCTTCACTTTGTGAAAATCCATCAAGCTGCATTAAGATTTATGCCCTTTTCTATGTTGTGTTATACGTCAAGAAAAAGTTTCTCCTGAAAGTGCTTTGGGAATTGAAAACTGGAAGACATTATTTCCAGTTGAGAAAACAGGGTAATACCTCTACAAGGAAGCTAACTTTCTGGCTTTATATTATATTGTTACTGACAGTTCATCATTGTCAGGGTAAGATTTTTTTATTTTCAGGTAAGCAGATAATGTCATCATCATCATCATCATCCCCACAGCAGTTACAACATATTAAGAACTTGGCCGGGCGCGGTGGCTCAAGCCTGTAATCCCAGCACTTTGGGAGGCCGAGACGGGTGGATCACGAGGTCAGGAGATCAAGACCATCCTGACCCCGTCTCTACTAAAAAATACAAAAAACTAGCCGGGCGAGATGGCGGGAGCCTGTAGTCCCAGCTACTCGGGAGGCTGAGGCAGGAGAATGGCGTGAATCCAGGAGGCGGAGCTTGCAGTGAGCTGAGATCCGGCCACTGCACTCCAGCCTGGGCGGCAGAGCGAGAGTCTGTCTCAAAAAAAAAAAAAAAAAAAGAACTTATGATGTACCAAAGCCAGGTGCCATCTGAATTCTTCGTGCATACTAACCTACTTATTCTTCATAGTAGCCCTGTGAAGTAGTTACTATTATTGTCTCCATTTGACAGAGGCAGAAATTGAGACACAGTGAGGCTGAAAATTTGTCCAAGGTCATTCAGCTAAATAAGTGGTGAAGCCAGGAGGCAAACAGATCAAACCTGAATTCTTATTTGGATAAGTCTCTTAGCCAAATAGTAGCAGTTCTCAAAGTGTAGTCCAGGAACGCTTGTGGGTCCCAAGACGTTTTCAAGCAGTCTTCAAGGTCAATGCTATATTCATAATCATATGAAGACATGATTTGCTTTTTTCACTCTCATTCTCTCAAGACTGTACAGTGGAATTTTCCACAGGCTATGTGATGTATGCTATCACAACGAACTCAATGCAGAAGCGGATACAAATCTCCAGCTATCTTCTGTTAAGCCAGACGCTGCAGATATTTACAAAAATGGAAAACAATGCCATTCTTCCCACAACATTTTTTTGTTTTTCACAATATATTTATTTTCATAAATTACATTATTCACATTAACATTTAATGGGCTTATTACTGCTTTTAATAAATTAAATACTTTAAAATTTTTATCAGTTCTAATTTTTAAAAATTTGATTAAATACTAATTTTTAAATTTTTTGTAGAGACAGAGTCTCGCTATGTTTCCCAGGCTGGTCTCAAACTCCTGGCCTCAAGTAATCCTCCAGCCTTGGCCTCCCAAAGTGCTGGGATTATAGGCATAAGCCACTGCACCCAGCCTAGTTTCAATTTTTAATATAAGAAATATCTATAAATAGAACCCACATACACAAAAGCTCTTTTGGAGTCCTCAGTAATTTTTAAAGATTATAATGGGGTCCTGAGATCAAAATGTTTGAGCGCCACAGCCCTATACTGTTCTGCCTTAGGGGAGTGGATACCCAAAAGCTGGTTTTATGGTTATAGAAGGAGCTTAGAAGTCAGCTCCACTTCTGAGACCTGTCACATAAAAATGTATCCTTCCTTTTCTCCTGTGAAGCTGGACTTAATAATGCTGACATTCTGGGGTGGCTCTCATTTAATTATGAGAGACTGCAAGGCAACTGCTTAGTGTAGAGTAAGCCCTCAACCCGTGGCCCAGAACCAGGAACTTTTCTTGTGTCATCCACAGGTGATGGAATTTTACTGCCAGTCCTGTGAGACTGCCATGTGTCGGGAGTGCACGGAGGGGGAGCACGCAGAGCACCCCACAGTTCCGCTCAAGGATGTGGTGGAACAGCACAAGGCCTCGCTCCAGGTCCAGTTGGATGCTGTCAACAAAAGGTGGGGGACCCCTCCCCAAACCCCCAATTGGCTGCCTGTACTTGGGGCCTGGCCTCATGGCCTCTTGTCTAAGTACAGCAGTAGGTTCATATTTCCCTTGAGATATCAGGCTTTGTGGGTAAATAAGTTCTTTTATCATGGATTTGTTGTCATAAACTAATGAGTGTGGAAGGTTGTCTTCTGCCTGTTGGTAGAACTCCAACCTCCTTAGGTTATGAGTGGCATTTTTGTTTTAGTGCCTAAGTATGATTACATGAATTAAAGTACACTCAAAAGAAAGTGCTCTCAGGAGAGTTCTGAAGTTCATCCCTGAAACTAGGCCCTCTGAGGAGCCTTCCTTGTCTGCTGTTCCTGACACACATACAGGCCATTTTGTTGGCTGTGATTGGCTCCTTTCTATCTGAGCTCTGCAAAATGGTCTTGAGCAATGATTGCTAATTTTCCTTGTTTTCCTGCTTCCAAGTTCCTTCTTTGGCACAGAAATGAAGGAACAGATTAGCTGAGTGGTGCATGAGAAAGACCAAAGAGAGGAAATGAGAAACCAGCAGAAAAACAGACAAAATAAATCTCTCTACTGATAGCTGCAGTGAGAAAAGTGTGGTTGTTCCATAGTAATTCAAAGAACTTGGAAACTTACGAGAAGTTCTCAAGAAACTGAGTATGGATAAGTGTTTTATGTGGCTAGGGGAAAAGATACAACTACCTAGAATAGTGGTTCTCGGCCATTCAGCAATGCCTGGAGAATTTTTCGTGTCACAACTGTGTGTTTTGGCAGGGGGTTGGGGAATGGAAGGCAGGGCAGGGAGAGCTATTGGCATCTGGTAGAGGACAGGATGCTGTTAAACATCCTACAATGCACCAGACGGCCCCTGCAACAAAGAATTAATCTGGCCAGAATGGCTTTTCAGAGAACTTCAAGTCTTTATACCCTTAATTAATTATCAAAATTGGACAATTGATGGTAGATTGAAATTGACAATTTTGATTGTCTCTAAAGAGACAAAGTCTCTTCTCTCTGAGGCAGTAATTATGTCATATCTTATTCTGTTCTCTGGTTATTGTTTTTTAAAGATGATGAAAGGCATAGAAACTTTTTTAAACAAAAATGTAGTGTTTAGATAGATTTTGGACTATTTCTGGGTTGAGGTTAAATAACGACCTTTAATGACTGTCCACCAGGCTCCCAGAAATAGATTCTGCTCTTCAGTTCATCTCGGAAATCATTCATCAGTTAACCAACCAGAAGGCCAGCATTGTGGATGACATTCATTCCACCTTTGATGAGCTCCAGAAGACTTTAAATGTGCGCAAGAGTGTGCTGCTTATGGAACTGGAGGTCAACTATGGCCTCAAACACAAAGTAAGACCAGAATCGTTACAGATGTCCTAGAAGAGACATGATATCCAAGGGCACTAGCTTATTGTTTCCTAATAGCAACAAGGGGTCCTTAAGTGTCATCATTGTATAGTAAACTATAGTTTTCACTGAATGTAATATCCAGCTATTTTTTTTCCCTATTTTCAGCAAAATTTGATGACTCTGTGACTTTAAGTACTAGTTTATAATTTGACAAGAGGCACGGTTGACTATAATATAATGCTTTCAGGATTTAGAGTTAAACTGGATTGTTTTCATTCCTCAGTTATAACGTGAAATAGTTTCTTAATTGCTCTCTCACCCACACCAACCTGTTAGTCAGCTTCAAAATGAACCCTGACTGCAGCCTTTGTTTAACTCTGCATATCTGTTCACAAAACAGGGATGAAAAACTTCTGATGTTCAGGTGTGGAGAGTTTTCATTTGTTTCCTTCCTGTTCCTTTAGATGGTGATGGGGCAGCTTTGGACACTGGGGAAAGATACCGAATAATGAATATTTCAGATGTCAGGCATAGCAATTAGTTTGCTGTGCTCTTGGTAGTGACCTTTCTGTTTTCCCCTCTCCAAAACACATGAGCCAAGAAATACATGTGTGGAAGAGAGGGCAAGGCGGAAGGGAAACTTCGAGAAGGTACTGGGAATACAATTTAGGACTTTGCATTAGCACTGGGTTCCCTGGGTTGACAAACACCACTTGCTCAGAACCACCTGCGTGGGCAGGTGTAGAGCCTCCTCCTCGCCGGGGGAGGGCACTGCCCCGGGCTGGGCCCCGCCCTGTGGGACAGCTCACCAGGCCTCCGGTTTTCCCGCAGGTCCTCCAGTCGCAGCTGGATACTCTGCTCCAGGGGCAGGAGAGCATTAAGAGCTGCAGCAACTTCACAGCGCAGGCCCTCAACCATGGCACGGAGACCGAGGTCCTGCTGGTGAAGAAGCAGATGAGCGAGAAGCTGAACGAGCTGGCCGACCAGGACTTCCCCTTGCATCCGCGGGAGAACGACCAGCTGGATTTCATCGTGGAAACCGAGGGGCTGAAGAAATCCATCCACAACCTCGGGACGATCTTAACCACCAACGCCGTCGCCTCAGAGACGGTGGCCACGGGCGAGGGGCTGCGGCAGACCATCATCGGGCAGCCCATGTCCGTCACCATCACCACCAAGGACAAAGACGGTGAGCTGTGCAAAACCGGCAACGCCTACCTCACCGCCGAACTGAGCACCCCGGACGGGAGCGTGGCAGACGGGGAGATCCTGGACAACAAGAACGGCACCTATGAGTTTTTGTACACTGTCCAGAAGGAAGGGGACTTTACCCTGTCTCTGAGACTCTATGACCAGCACATCCGAGGCAGCCCGTTTAAGCTGAAAGTGATCCGATCCGCTGACGTGTCTCCCACCACCGAAGGCGTGAAGAGGCGCGTTAAGTCCCCAGGGAGCGGCCACGTCAAGCAGAAAGCTGTGAAAAGACCCGCAAGCATGTACAGCACTGGAAAACGAAAAGAGAATCCCATCGAAGACGATTTGATCTTTCGAGTGGGTAAGGAGAGGGCTTCTGTGCCTGATGCCTGAGCTAGCACTGGTTAAGGGGTAACTGGGCACGTGTCATTGCAAATAGCAACACTGCAGCCAGGAACTCTACCTGCAGGTGTTGGGAGATGTACTGCTGTAAAATTTCATATCTTTTGTTAGTCGAGCTTATGCAGTCTCCTCCAGAGATGATATTTCCTTCTCTTCCGCCTCTAGTCTCCTCCCTACTCGCTCCTTTCTGTTCTTCCTCCTCCTGAAAACACAAGTGCTGCATATTCATTGTAGGAAATTACAAGCCGAAAATAAGCAAAAAGAGAAATAGAAAAATCGTAGCACCCGTAATCTGAAAATCTTAAAGGAAAAATTGTCAATCCTCCCCCCACCTCCACCACAATGCCCCTCTTCCCTAGGAGTGTCTTCTTGTGCCAGAGCTGAGGCTGTACGCTGGGCAGAGCATCTGATGCCTCCCTGTCACTGCTTCTGCATTGCAGGAGGGAGGGGATGTGTGCATTGCAAGTTGCAACCACCTCTAGCTGTGTGTAGCTGGAGAGCAGCCCGAAGGAGAGGAGGAGGGGTGGAAACTTGGAGAAAGAATGGGGTTGGGGCGGAGTTGGGGTGGAAGCAAGAAGGTACAGGATGAGCCAAGAGAGTTGGGAATGCAAATAGCCCTTCCCTCCTCTGATTTGTGATCTTTTGTCTTTTTAAACTGTCTGTGTTCTCAGTAGAAAGCAACTAAATGTAAACAACAAAGGGCTTGATAATTCTTAAGGGGAGAAAAGTCTGCGTTTTAGTTAGCTTCAAAAAGTAGCTCCAGCAGACTTCTCTTCCTCCCTCTTTCATCTAATAATGCAGGATCTCTGAAAGGGTGCTGCACTGTATGTTAGCTGGCACACGTAGAAAAACAATTCTGTGGTTCACATAAATTGGGGAAACCTTAGGCTAAGTGAAGGAAGTTGACTTTTTTAAATTTCAGAACTTCTTAAAACCTTTAGAATCTGCTGATGTGCATTGTAAGTCTCTTAGGCAGGAGAAGGGTAGATAACAGGCAGCACATCCAAACTTCCAACCATAGAACTTTTTCCATGGGAAACATCTTGGGAGATGAAGGCTCTGTGGAACATTCTTGGGCAGAGCTGCTCACTGTTAATGCTTCAGGCTGAATCTTGGTAAAGACCATGATATGATATGTAACTTGTCTGTTCAGAGCATGGAAGCCCTCATACATTCACAGCCAGATGTGCAATATGGGTACAGGGGTTGTTGATTCTCCACCAGAGCAGAGTGGACAAGCTTGGGTGGATGCAGGACTGGGAGGCGCCCAGGTCTGCCACTCCGGTTCAACTGCTTACTTGAGCCTTGGACAAATCTTTCAGCTTCCCTGAACTTCAACTTCTATGTCCATGAAATGAAAATGCAAAAATATTTGCTTATCAGAACTATTCTAAGTTCCAAGCTGAATGCTTGACATGTAGGAGGAGCTAAATGAATGAGAGCTATTGTTTTTGCATGTATAATTGATAAGGCTTTTAGATTATCCCTGCTACCTTTTCGTTTCAAAAAACTTGCTGGCTCCCCACTGATCTCTTGCATTACAAAGAAATTCATTTTCTCATATAAACCTCCACCCACCATACCTCCCGCCAAGTGACCCCAGTCTACTCCCCTAGGCCATGTGCAGTGAAAGACTCAGAACTGGAATTGGGCAGATCTGGGTCGGAATCTTGATTCTTCTCACCAGCTGGGCAACTGGCTTACCCTTTTTGAACACTGTTTTCTCCTCTGTAAAGCAAAGGGAATGAAATATTATATAAATCTTAAGGTTGCTGTTGGGGGTGAAATGAGAGAAGTCTTGTAATACGCCTGGCATGTGCCTGTGTAGGGAAAGAGCTCAATTAATGGTAGCTAAGATTTTACTCTTGTTTTTCATCGTCATCATCATCATCATCTCTGATACCCACTTGAGGAAAGAGACATGTCTTTCGGGGGTTTCCTGTGCTCAAACTATATTGGTTTTGAGTCACCAGCTCCCACCCCAGGGACAAGGGGGTATATCTTCTCCCCTTCTACCCATTGAGAAATGCAGCCATAGTGATGTATTGGCACTGATGGAAAGGTGTTTAAATGTGTAAACATTCGTAAAGAACTTAGAACAGTGCCTGGCATGCAGCACGATGTCTGACTTTATCAATGAAGTAAAGACGCTGTCTTAGTTTGCTAAAGCTACCATAACAAAATTCCACAGTCTGGGTGGCTTAAATGCCACACATTTATTTTCTCACGGTTCTGAAAAACTGGAACTGTTTTAGAGTTAGAAGTCTAAAATCCCGGTGCTGGCAGAGTGGGTTTCCTCTGAGGCCTCTGTCCTTGCAGATGGCCACCTTCCTGCCTCTTTGTCCTCACATAGTCATCCCTTTGTGGCTCGGCCCCTACTGTCTCTTCCTCTTCCTATAAGAACACCAATCATATTGGATTAGGGCCCCACTTTAACAGCCTCATTTTAATTTAATCACCCCTTCAAAGACCTAATCTCCAAATGTGTATATATTCATGGTGTACAACATGATGTTTTGATATATGTATACCTTATTGAATGGCTAAATCAGGCTAACATATGCCTTACCTCACATATTTATCATTTTTTTCTAGAGAGAACACTTACAATCCACTCTTTCAGCAGCTTTCAAGTGTATATAATTTTTTTTTCTTGTTATTGAAACAGGGCCTTGCTCTGTTGGCCAGACTGGAGTACAGTAGCATGATCATGGCTCGTTGTAGCCTCTACCTTCTGGGCTCAGGTGATCCTCCCACCTCAGCCTCCCAAGTAGCAGGGACCACAGTTGCATGTCACCAAGCCCAGCTAATATTTGTTTTTGTTTTTTTGTAGGGATTGGGTCTCACCATGTTACCCAGGCTGGTCTCAAACTCCTGGGCTCAAACAATCTGCCCATCTCAGCCTCCCAAAGTTCTGGGATTACCGGCGTGAGCCACCATCCTGGCCATAATATATTAACTACAGTCACCATGATTTACAATAGTTCTTTTGAACTTATGCCTCTTTTTAAACTAAATTTTTCTGTCTTTTGATCAACATCTCTCCAGTCCTTTTACCCCCACCCTTCCCAGCCTCTGGTATCTACCATTTTACTGTCTGTTGCTATGAATTCAACAATTTTAGATTCTTCATATAAGTGGGATCATGTATTATTTGTCTTTCTGTGCCTGGCATAATGTCCTCCAGGTTCACCCATGTTGTCACAAATGACAGGATTTCCTCTTTTTGAAGCTGAATAGTATTCCATTTGTATATATATATACCACATTTTCTTTATTCATTTGTTGATGGACACTTAGGTTGATTCCATATCTTGGCTATTGTGAACAGTGCTGCAGTGAAACATGGGGGTGCAGATATCTCTTTGACATCCTGACTTTGTTTTCTTTAGATATTTTAGATACAGTGAGTTCTAGATTTCTCTTCAAAGAATCAGTATGTCAGTATGTTCAGTTCTTTGTCCTCCATTTTAAAGTTAACTTCCTCGTAGTTTCAGAAACAACCTTTTCCATCAGTTTTAATTGGTAGTTCACATCTGTTCCCCTGGTCACCTTCTCCATCCTGACTCATCCTGATCACCTGCTTTGACCTGAGTCACCTCTGTCACCTGCTCTGACCTAAGTCACCTTTAGTTACCTGTTCCTAACTGTCCTTCCCACCAAAATACTCACCCCACCACTCTGGCTCATACCCCTACTCTCTTTAAAATAGCCAATCGGAATTAGCTTAGACTGTGTGGTCCAACCCTAGCCAATAGGCGAACGACACAACAGTAGGGGCTACCTGCATCAGGGATAAGAACTCCTTCCCCTCCCTTGTCCAGGTGTGCTTTCGCCATTACTCCATTTGCAAGTCACACCCTTCTATAGAAGTAAAAATTGCCTTGCTGAGAAAATTAAATTTATGTTCGAGTGCTATTTCTTTGAGGCACCAAAAATTTGTTTCTAACAGATATATACCCAGTACTGGGATTGCTGGTTCATATGATAGTTGTATTTTTAATTTTTTTAAGAACTTCCATACTGTTTTCCATAATGGCTGTACTAATTTACATTCCCACCAACCTGTGCCAGGGTCCACTGTCTCCACATCTCTGCCAACACTTGATATCTTTTATCTGTTTTTTGAGACAGAGTCTCGCTCTGTTTCCCCAGACTGGAGTACAATGGTGAGATCATGGCTCACTGCAGCCTCAGCCTCCAGATCCTCCCACTAAAGCCCCCCAAGTAGCTGGGACCCCAGGCATGTACCACCATACCTGGCTAATTTTTTCTTTTGTGTTTTTGGTAATAGCCATTCTAACAGGTATGAGGTATTATCTCATTGTGGTTTTAATTTGCATATTCCTAATGATTAATGATGTTCAACTTTTTTTTTTTTTTTGAGATGGATTCTCTGTTGCCAGGCTGGAGTGCAGTGGCATGATCTCAGCTCGCTGTAACCGCTGCCTCCCAGGTTCAAGTGATTCTCCTGCCTCAGCTTCCCAAGTAGCTGGGACTACAGGCGTGTACCACCACGCCCAGCTAATTTTTGTAGTTTTAGTAGAGACAGGGTTTCACCATGTTGGCCAGGATGGTCTCGATCTCTTGACCTTGTGATCCACCTACCTTGGCCTCCCAAAGTGCTGAGATTGCATTTTTGATATACTGGTTGGCCATTTGTATGTCTTCATTTGATAAATATCTATTCAGGTTCTTTGCCTGTTTTTTTTTTTTTTTTTTAATTTTATTTGTATTTTAAAAATAGACATGGAGGCCGGCCTCAGTGGCTGATGCCTGTAATCCCAGCACCTTGGGAGGTCAAGGTGAGTGGATCACCTGAGGGCAGGAGTTCAAGGCCAGCCTAGCCAACATATGAAACCTCATCTCTACTGAAAATACAAAAATTAGCCAGGTGTGGTGGCAAACGCCTGTAGTCCCAGCTACTCGGGAGGCTGAGGCAGGAGAATCGCTTGAACCCAGGAGGCAGAGGTTGCAGTTAGCCAAGATCACGCCACTGCATTCCAGCCTAAGTGACAGAGCAAGACTCTGTCTCAAAAAAAAAAAAAAAAAAAAAAATAGACATGGGGTCTCACCTTGTTGCCCAGGCTGAATTCAAACTCTGGGCTCAATGGGCTCAAGCGGTTCTCCCATCTCAACCTCTGGAGTAGCTGGAACTATAGGCAGGCACCACCACACCCAGCCAACCTTTGCCTATTTTAAAATCAGGCTATTTTTTTTCTTTCTATTGAGTTGTTTGAATTCCTTGTGTATTTTGGATATTAACCTCTTATCAAGATGTAATATTCTCCCATTCTGTAGGTTGTCTCTTCACTCTGGTGATCCTTTGCTGTACAGCTCTTTAGTTTGATGTAATTCTATGTGTCCATTTTTGCTTTTGTTGCCTGTGCTTTTGCATTCATATTCAAAAAATCATTGCCCAGAACAGTGTCATGGAGTTTTTCCCTATGTTTTCTGCTAGTGGTTTTACAGTTTCAGGTGTTATGTTTAAGTCTCTAATCCAGTTTGAGTTGATTTTTGTATATGGTGTGAGATGAAAGTCTGATTTCATTCTTCTGCATGTAGATATCCAGTTTTCCTAGCACCATTTATTGAAGAGACTGATCTTTCCTCATTGTGTGCTCTTGACATCTTTGTTGAAAATCAACTGTAAATGTGTGGATTTATTTCTGAGCTGTCTATTCTGTACCAATGGTCTATGTTTTTATGCCAGTACCATGCTGTTTTGATTACTATAGCTTTGAAGTCGATTTTGAAATAAGATGGTATGATGCCTCCAGCTTCGTTCTTTTGGCTCAACATTGCTTTGGCTATTTGGGAGTTTTTGTGGTTCCATATGAATTTTAGGATTTCTTTTTCTATTTCTGTGAAAAATGTCATTGATATTTTGATAGCAGTTGCATTTTAGATCACTTGAGGGTATGGGCATTTTGTTAATATTCTTCCAATCTATGAATATGAGCCATCTTTTTATTTATTTGGGTTGTCTTCAATTTTTTTCATCAATGTCTTATAGTTTTCTGTGTACAGATCCTTTACCTCCTTGGTTAAATTCATTCCTATATTGTTGTTGTTGATTTTTTTTTTCTTGCATTCCTCTTTAACTTTACATTCAAATCCAGTATCTAGTCAAAAGACAACACTCACTATGCAATAATATACCTCAAAAAACATTTCTAGGGCACCTAGTGCCTGCCAGGCATTATTCTAGGTGATGGGAATATAGAGATGAAAGAAATGACATCTCTGTCGCCCTCTTCAGCTGACAGTTTGGGATGATAGATGTATGAGCAACTAACAGCATGAGATAGGTGATGGTAAGCTGTAGAAATGGGAAGGAATTTAAACCGGGCCTTTAATGATGGGTAGGACTTACCCAGGTTGGCAGGCAGAATTGGTGTCCCAGGCAAAGGGACCAGTGTGAAGAGGTACAGAAAGGTGAAGAGGAGAGGACATGATTGTTATTTCGAAGACACATCCCATATCGGGTGAAAAAGTTCAAAGGAATGAAAAGTAATGAGGTTGGACAAATCAGCAGTGCAGGCTGCTTGAACGCCCTCTGTGCTGTCACACACCTTTGTCCATGAATTCTTTTCCCAATTTTATCCTTGCCTCAAAAACCACTTTCTTTTTCAGAATCCACTTTGATTATTATTACTTGTGCCTGGGTCTTATTACCCAAGATGGTAAATTCCTTGAGGTCAAGGATGGTGTCTTTAGTCACATATAATTCCCAAAAAGTACCCAGAAGAATGCTTTGCATAAGTACTTTGCTGATTTGAATAGGATAAGTTGTAAACTACCTTATGATTTAACTTCCCTCTCACCACTGTCAGGCTCTGGTTTGGAGGCCCAGGAACACACAGATCAGGTGACAATGCATTCAGCTGCAGGGGTAATCATTCATACATATTCACACGCATGGGACTATGCTAGGCAATATCAAACAGCACTGGCCTAAGAACTTGGCTTTTCGACATTCGTACCTTTGACTACAAATCAGTAGAGTTTATGTTATAATTAAAACAGTTCAACTTTTGGCTGGACGTGGTGGCTCATGCCTGTAATCCTAGCACTTTGGGAGGCTGTGGTGGGCGGACCACCTGAGGTCAGCAGTTTGAGACCAGCTTGGCCAACATGGTGAAGCCCCATCTCTACTAAAAATATATATATATAAAAATCAGGCAGGCATGGTGGCATGCACCTGTAATCCCAGCTACCTGGGAGACTGAAGCAGAAGAATTGCTGGAACCCAAGAGGCAGAGATGGCAGTGAGCTGAGATCTTGCCAGTGTACTCCAGCCTGGGTGACAGAGCGAGACTCTGTCTCAAAAAAAAAAAGAGTTCAACTTTGTTCTACAATTGTGCCTTTGTGTTGTTAGGTATGTGATAATAGAACATTTATGAATTGAATAATCATTTTGTGCATGTGTTGAAGCCTGCCACATATAATCCAGAAATCATTCAAAGCTAATCACATACACATGTGAGATGGCAACTGTGATTCTGCTTTTTACCCGGTAATATACATACTAAGCTTTTTGTAGCACTGATTTTATGCTTAAAGATACATTGTTTTCATAAAACATGTATTAGTGTTTATACAACAACCCTAAATACATGTATTAATTTTATAGATTCATGACATTCATCATTTTCTGGGCAATACCTTTATATTTTTTGGGGTAATTTCAACTGAGATTTTCATATTTGCCCATTCATTATCCAGCCCCTTAGTTGGATGTGACTGCTGTCTGAGCACCTTCTATGCTAGGTCATCCTTATAAAAGATGATGAGATGCTTACTCGGATCTAGAGGAGGCCGCAGTTTAGAAGGGGACAGACTTGTAAAAGATGTAGCGACATCAGTATAAATCAAGGCACAGAAGTCAGGATGGTGGGGGGAGTAGGCTGGCATGTGGAAGGAAGTTAAGGAAGGTTCCTAGAGATAACTTTTTTTTTCTTTCTTTCTTTCTTTCTTTTTTTTTTTTTTGAGACAGTGTCTTGCTCTGCTGCCCAGGCTGAAGTGCAGTGGCACGATCTCAGCTTGCTGCAATCTCCAGCTCCTGGGTTCAAGTAATTCTCCTGCCTCAGCCTCCCAAGTAGCTAGGGCTACAGGCATGTACCACCACACCTGGCTGATTTTTGTATTTTCAGTAGAGATGAGGTTTCACCATGTTGACCAGGCTGGTCTTGAACTCCTGGCCTCAAGTGATCTGCCCTCCTTAGCCTCCTAAAGTGCTGAGATTACAGGCGTAGGCCACCATGCCTGGCCCCTTGAGATAACATTTAAATTTAAGCTGGGTTTGAAAGAGAAAGAATTTATCAGATGGAAGGAGGAAAAGAGTGTTTTAGAGGAAGGGAAAGCAGGTACAAAGACATGAAAGTGAGAAACTGAGTAGTTTGAGGAACTGTAAATGATTCCATTATCTTGGAGCATCAAATGAAATGAGATACAAGCAGAGATGAGCTTGTTTCCTTGATAAGGAGCTGGGACTTTGTTCTCTGAACCTGTGTTCCTCAAAGTGTGGCCATAAACCACATGCACAAGAATGCCTTGAGGTGCCTGGTATAATTTAAAATTTCTGAATTCTAAACTGCACTTACAGAATTAGAATCTCATGAGATGGACCAAAGATCTGCATTCTGTAAGCTCCAGTGATACCTATACATGCTAAGGTTTGGAAACCATAGTTATTATATAGGTGGTGAGAAGGCTTTGAATGGTGTAATGTAGTGTAGTGACTTACTAAGATATTTACTTTCCAGAGAACCTGGAGGCATTATAGGAGATCTATTGGAAATGTTTCCCAGGAAGCAGGGAGATGATTAAGAAACTTTTGCAGTAGTCCACATGAGCTATTATAAGTGCCAGAATTAAGAGTGATGTGATGGAGTAGAGAGAAGACAGTATGTTTATAAAATGCTTTGGAAGGAGAGAGAGAAATTTGGTGAACAATTTAAACTCCCAGCTGTTAGACTTGAGTGCTGTAGGGAAGTGATGCAGTAGAGTAGATAGTTAAGGCTGTGAACTTTGAAGCTAGACTGCCCCAACACTGGTACTTTTCTATCTGTGCAATTTTTGATAAGTTGCTTAGCCTCTCAGTGCCTCAGTTTCTTTTATAAAGTTACAAAGTTTCCTTTGTTTTGAGGATTAAATTAACAGCAAAAAAAGCTTGGAACAATGCCTGGCACTAAATAGTATTTTAGAGAGGCAAAGTAGGTAGTACTAGTTAGCATATTCATAGTTGTAGTCTAGAACTAATAGTTAACATAATTAGTTAGAAACATGGTAGATAAAGAGCTTGTCTCAGTCCATTTTCTGTTGCTGTAACAGAATATCTGAGACTAGTTAATTTGTAAAGGAAAGAAGTTTATTTGGCTTGTGGTTCTGGAGGTTGTGAAGTCCAGAGGCATGGTGACAGCTTCTGGCTAGGGCTTTTGTACTGCATCATAATATGGTGGAAAAACTGAAGGATAAGTGAGCAAATGCAAAAGAGACCACAAGAGCAAGCTTAGCTCTCTTTTAAAACAATTCATTCTTGTGAGAACTCACCCCTCCAAAATGCTATTGAACTATTCATGAGGGCTGTGCCCTCACAACCCAATAACCCCTTAAAAACCTGACCTCCCAACACTACCACATTGGGAATTAAGGTTCTAATAACCGGAACTTTTTGGGGGGGACCCATTCAAACTATAGCAGAGACCAAAAGTTTAATTGCTCATGCCTGTAATCCCAGCACTTTGGGAGGCTGAGGCGGGCGGGTCACGAGGTCAGGAGTTCGAGACCAGCCTGACCAACATGGTGAAACCCTGTCTCTACTAAAAACACAAAAGTTAGCCGGGTGTGGTGGTAGGTGCCTGTAATCCCAGCTACTCAGGAGATTGAAGAATCGCTCGAACCCAAGAGGTAGAGGTTGCAGTGAGCCGAGATCATGCCATTGCACTCCAGCCTGGGTGACAGAACAAGACTCCATCTCAAAAAAAAAAAAAAAAAAAAAAAAGTTTAATTGCCCAGTTTGAATCCCAGCCTGCTATTATTAGTCATATGACTTAGGGGAACTCTCTGTGCCTTAGTTTATCTGTAAAATGGGAATGATATTAATGTATACCACATATGGTGAGGATTAAAATAATGCATGTAAAGGCTTAGAACAGTGCAGGCACATGGTAAGGACTCAATAAATATTGACGACTACTGTCATTATCATTATTAACCAAGAAAAGGAAGCTACGTTGAAGAGCATATATGTTTCAGTTTTGATCTTCCAGGTTAAAGTGTATAGTAGGCAGTTTGCAGTATAGGTTTGGAGCTCAGCAAAGAAGTCAGAGCTAGAGATATCAATTTGGAAGTGAAAAGTATAGAGAAGTTACTTCAAATCATGAGTTTCAGTGAAACGTCAAAGATAAGTGTTGTCATTCAGGAAGGAATAGATGGGGAATGGAAGCAGGAGAAAGGAAGAGGCGTTCTCTGAACCAGGCATTGTGCTACTTACAATTCTTCGTAGATACAATATACTTTCCATTCCCAATAACCCTACAGTATCATATTTGTTATGCTGGCGCCAAGTCATACTGGCTTATTCAGTGACTTCATGTTGGTAGCTTGCAATTGGCCTTGATGAAAGCATTTACACTATAGAAATGGGAAATGCTACAAATCAGAGCTCCCCTGTCCTCCGAGGCTCCCAGCCCTTGCCCTGCCAAGAACCACGTTACTAGGACAACATACAATTATCCTTGCTGTTGAAGAAATGGAAGCTTAGAGAAGTGAAGCCCCTGCCTTTTAAATTGTACAATGATTCCTCTTCATTGAAAATGCCCTTTAACTACTGTGGTTTTCCAAAGTTGAGATATTTGATGCTTCTCATACTTGAAAACTTAATTGTATGCCCCCTGTGAGTGAGTTATTACATTACTCTAATACTGTATTAGGAAACAATCCTGAATGAGTTTAGAGAAATAGTTTAGAGCATCTGTTGATGATGATTTAAAACACAGGGATTATATTTCCTTGACTATTAAAGAGTTTGCTGATTAGAAGTCATGAGCTAGTTTTATCAGCTATTATACTAAAAAGAGTCATTGAACAAAGGGGAAGTCAGATGATGTGGGAGAGAGTGAAAGAATTACAGGTAAATAGTCTCAAATTGTTTAATTCATTATATACCATACCTTAATGAGTTGATGAGACACTCACTTTATTTACACTTTGCTCTAGAACAGTGTAATTTAAAATGGATGTATAAAATTGCTTAGCATGAATCCAGAGACTTTACAGGAAAAAATATATATATTTCTAACTTGTTTCTAAAGTACAGATTCAGTTTATTAATCTGTTTATGACACAGTACACAGGAGGCAAAGTGTTTCACATCATAGACTTCACTTCCAACTCCTGGGAATGTTCATTTCTTTGGCTTACAGGAGAAACTAGACAGGAAAGCCAGGCACTGCTTAGGCAACTAAAATGAGGTTGGGGGCAATGCTAATATCCTCACAGGAACAGCCACAGGGACTGTTAGTCACAAGCTGGTTTTCTGGACCTGTTAGCTGGAAGCATGGGGAGCATCATTTCTGGATGCTCATGCTGTGTTGGGCTTCAGCCATCTCCAACACACAGGTACAGCACCCTTAGTGTCTTGCTGGATGTAATAGTACAGGGACTTGCTGTACTTTTCTCTTGAATTCAGACCTAATTTTCAACATGTCCACTTCATTGTGGGAGACCATGATTCTGATCAGTAGTACCTTTATCTCGAGTCCTCTTGCCCTTCATGGAGTGGTACAGCCAGTCAGCAAAATACAGGGGCTTGTTCTGAATACACTGGACCAGCTTCAGGAAAGCATTTTCTTGGTCTCCATTAACCTCTTTCTTGATGCTCTCCAACATGTCATAAGGGCTGTAGCTCTTGTACCTATCAAATACTTTCTGGAGGTGGGACATGCTGTGCTCGGTCATGATGGTGATCCACTTGGGAACATCAGTTCCTTTCCTCTTCACCCCAGTGTCATAGAGATCCCGGGCATTTTGGTCAATCAGTTCATAATCAATGACAGAACCATCTTCTGCTCTTCTACCCTTTGCTAGGGCAACACATCTGGTGACTTGCAGAAGTCACCAGATGTGTCTGAAATAATGTCCTTCTCCAGATCAGTCTTGTACATTTCCTTTAGACTCTGTTAATTTCCTGCAGCTCCTGGTTG
This sequence comes from Mandrillus leucophaeus, assembly GCF_000951045.1. Taxonomy (NCBI): domain Eukaryota; kingdom Metazoa; phylum Chordata; class Mammalia; order Primates; family Cercopithecidae; genus Mandrillus; species Mandrillus leucophaeus. The sequence goes on along the minus strand of NW_012109674.1, from coordinate 829,131 downwards.
GTTTTCCAGCAGATGATCTCAATGAGGGAGTCCTCGTTGGTTCCCAGCCCCTTCATGGAAGCTTTTAGCTCAGAAGCGTCATACTGAGCAGGTGTCTTTAATAGGCCCAAAGCCACTATCTAGGTGGCCAAATAAGGCTGACTTCGGTGCTGATGCAAGTTCCTTTTTGGTCCTTCTCTGGCAGGTGAAGGCAATATCCTGTCTCTGTGCATTGCTGTGGTTAGTCAAAATGTTGACAGTGGTGATCTCATCCACACCTTTGGTCTTGATGGCCATTTCAGTGTTCGAAGTATCCTGTTCAGCATCAAAGTTGGTGTAGGCTTTGACTGACCCATATGCACTTAGGGGTGTAGAGTGTTCACCCTCCAAGCTGAGCTTGCACAGGATTTCATGAACAGTAGACATTTTGAAGGAAGCTGGGCTGAGCACCGAGATCTGAGAGTATCCCCAGATGCTGAGCTGAAAATATATTATTTTATGCCCCTCTCCCCTGCCCCACCTCTGCAAACTACCACCTTTCCTCCCTAAAATATATGAGGAGGGAGGTCATGCAAAGTTGGCATCTTAGGTCATTATAGGACCATCACCCCATCCTTGAGAATCTCATCCTTGGGAACTCTTCTTGCATTTCAAGTGGAAAAAGATGCAACTAATATTGACTAAGTGCTAGACACTGTGCTGTGTTATAGAATGCGGTGGTGAACAGGACAGATGTTGCTCCTGCCCTCAAGCAGCTTACAGTGTAGTGAAGGATACAGACAGTTAAATAAAGTATCATGTGTTAAAGGATGGGGTTTTGTAAAGGATTTTAAAGAGAAAACATGATTCATGTGAGCCCAAAATGTAATTATCTTCACCCCCGAAACCCAGAAGAAGCCATGTGTGTAATGGGGAGAAAAGTGTTATGTGAAGGATCAGGGGAACCAGGTTTTATTCTTCCCCCGTCTCTGACGATCTCTGCAATGTATCTAGCTTCAACTTTCTCATCTATAAAATGGGGATGATAATGTTTGTCCTGTTATCTCATGGGATGGTATGTGAGAGAATGTATATGAAAGTGCTATAAATATGATTGAACATTTTGTTTTCTAGCGATGTAATGGGGGTTGTAATTTACTCATTCATTAATAACTTCTTCATGCACTTTTTCATCCAGCAAACATTTGTTAAGCATCTACTTGACTGAAGATCCTGTGTTAGATACTACACTTGGCTTAGTTTCATCTTATTGCATCATTCCATTCAAAACATCTAGATTTATTTAGCACTAACTTCCTTTATTTATTTATTTATTATTATTATTATTATTAGTATTATTATTATTATTGAGATGGAATCCTGCAGGCTGAAGTGCAGTGGCATGATCCCAGCTCACTGCAACCACTGCCTCCTGGGTTCAAACCATTCTCTTGCCTCAGCCTCCTGAGTAACTGGGATTACAGGCATGTGCCACCATGCTCAGCTAATTTTTTGTGTTTTTAGTAGAGATGGGGTTTCATTATGTTGGCCAGGCTGGTCTCAAATTCCTGACCTCAAGTGATCCACCCACCTTGGCCTCCCAAAGTGCTGGGATTACATGTGTGAGCCATTGTGCCCGGCCAGCACTAATTTCACATGAAGTTGGAATGGGTGGTGAGAGGAAATCTGCATTTATTGATCCCCTATTTCAGTCTAAGGGTTCACCTTCTCTAATCTTCCTGGAGGGGTAGGTGGAAGTGACCACGAAGAATATGGGTGAGAAGCTGTTGAATTAAAAATTCATTTTGTGCTTCATAGGCTAGACTTGTATCTGGAAAAACAAAATGGTTTAATTATGGAATTATAGAATAATTGTCAAATTGATTATAGTTACTTTAAAAATTCTTGTTATTCATTTTACTAGCTAATATGTAACTGTCAAATGAAATCTTTTACATTAAAGTAGATAAAAAAGATTTTATAAGTATTATATGTGTTTTGTGTTATTTATATTTGTTATGAAAGAACTAGTTTTTAAAATATATTTAGAATATTTTAGAGAGAGAGAAGAGACTTTCTACAAATGAAATAGAATTTACTGAAAAGCTTCAAGAGTAAGGCATGATCCCAAATTATTTCTAACTTCTGAAATTGTCTTAAGACACTTTACAAATACTTGAACATTTCAGCATAATGACAATATGCTATAGTGCTGCATCACCATCAAGATGTTTCTAGTTTAACTGTTGGTGAAAATGGTCGGCATCAATTGTCCTCCCAAGTATATGCTAGTGGTGTCCTTTTAATCTTCAGGAGTAATGCACTGATTCTGCTGTGCTTTCAGATAGAGTTTAAAAAATAATAATAATCAATTATCTCCAATACGACAAAAGATGTCCATAAGAATCAGGAGATGTTACCAGGAATGCCAACCAGCCATTCAGAAACCGAGCCATGGAGCTTAAAGAAAAGATTTTTTTTAAACAGTATTACAAAATAAAAATGGTAGTCCCTATTTCATCTAGCTTCTTTCAAAAATATGTAAGCAATGTTAGACAAACAGATGTTCCTGCGACTTTGTGATTTAATTTACATGTGGGCAACAGACTTGAGCTCTCCTTAAATTCAAACCAAGAATAAGCGCTGGGCCAACACATTGCCCTTGAGTTCAGCAGAGATCATGGAACCTCTTTCCAGCAGTGTGGTCTTTTGCAACACAGTCCATTGCTCTTGTGACCTAGTATTAGCAGGTGTGGAACATCTCACATTCATTTCAAGCTAGGCATAGAGTCTTCCTTCTCCTTGTTCTGAATGGTATATTACTATGGCATTCAACTAAATATCTTTCCAAGTTTTAAAATTATACCCCAAAATACAACTATTGCCCATTTCTACTCACACTGAAAAAATGTGTGTTTATTTCTGTAAAGAACAAAAAGTGTTAGTATTTTTTGCTCATATTTTCCCTCCTCCAACATCATGTCCATATTTTCAAAAGGAAAACAGACTCTTTTTGACTAAGACACCTCCTTGACTAGTACTAAAGCACTGTTTTCTCTGTGTTTTTCTCTTCCTTTTATCAGCTGCTACTGCCTGCAGGGTCTTCTGAGTAGAATAGGCATCCTTCTAGCAGGACAGACAGAAGGTTAGAGGAAGGAGAGCAGCAGGCAGTTTTTGTCCCTACCTGGACCACAAGGACAGTCAATCAGTGTTCATCTACTCTGTTTGGGTGCTGCTTAACCCCTTCTCTCTTTTTTTTCAGTATTTCTTTCCCCCTACCTGTATGCCCTCTAAGCCCTGGGTGCACTGTCAACTTTATATAAGCAAGAATCTAGAACAGTCTGGGTTTTATAGAGAATCACTTCTTCTTTGGTTTATGGTCCAGTCTCAGTTAATTGGTCCTCATTTCCTCATATTGTTTAATTCCATGCTTGTGTTTATCAATTTTTTTTTTTTGTACAGACGGGTTCTCACTCTGTTGCCCAGGCTGTCTAGAACTCTCTTGGCCTCAAGCAGTCCTCCTGCCTCAGCCTCCCAAAGTGCTGTGATTACAGGCACGAGCTATGATGCCTGGCCTATAAAATTTTTTTCATAAATGAAGTTTTTATTCTTAAGAGACCCTGGCTTGTCCATACCACCTTTGAAAAATTATTTCTAAGCTGAGCATTTTAGAATTGTTTCTGTTTCTAGCCCATCTGTTTTGCTGTACCTGTTACCTAGCTGTTATTCAGACATGGGGGAAAGACCAAAAATAACACTTGTTTTAAAACAAATATAAAATAAAAATGGCAGTGCCTGTTTCATCTAGCTTCTTTCAAAAACATATAAGCAATGTTAGACAAACAGATGTTCCTCCGACCTTGTGATTTAATTTACATGTGGGCAACAGACTCGAGCTCTCCTTACCTTCAAACCATGGCACATATCCCCTTCGAGGACCAGCCACTCCTTTCCTGCTCCCCACTACCAGAAACAACTCGCCATTTCAAGAATGTTCATTGATTCCATATTCACGCATGTTATTGGGATTCTATGTGGATCAAGTATCAAAGATCCTTTCTTCTGATACATTTGGATTAAAATATGACAGTATCTGGATCTCACATTTTTCTTTCACGCTGGTGCTAGTAGATGAGATGCAGAGGTCGTGAGTAAACTTGATAGGGTCCATGATTCAATGAACTGACCACCACATGGGTCTGGTGAGAACCAGCTCGTCTATGATGATTCTGCCCGGCAGTTTTGTTGTTGATTTTATTCTAAGTTTAATCCATCACCAATTTCAATTTCTAAACCCAAAAATCTGTTTCAGACAAATCTATTCCCAAACAGTGTTTAAGCAGGTGTTTGACATTAGCCATCACCAGTGCATCCTTGTCTATGCTTTCCTAAGGCACTGCATTGATGTCGAAACACAAAATAGCAAATGGCTCTTTTTTTTTTTTTTTGAGACAGAGTCTTGCTCTGTCATCTAGGCTAGAGTGCAGTGGTATAATCTTGGCTCACTGCAACCTCCACCTCCCATGTTTAAGCAATTCTCCTGCCTCAGCCTACCGAGTAGCTAGGATTACAGGCACATACCACCACACCCAGTTAATTTTTGTATTTTTAGTAGAGATGGGGTTTCACCATGTTGGGCAGGCTGGTCTTGAACTCCTGACCTCAGGTGATTCATCCGCCTCGGCCTCCCAAAGTGCTGGGATTATAGGCATGAGCCACTGCGCCCAGCCCAAATTGCTCTTTTGAATATAAATGAAATTACAAACCTGAAGAATGGTTCTCTCTCTGTAACTATGAAACATTTAGCTTTCTTCGTGGTCATTTTTGAGCAAAATTCATTGTTTCCATTCATTAATATTTACATCATCTTATTGAAATAAATTATAAAAACTTCCTTTGAAACAAAACCAGATGTCTGTTAACCTGTAGATGATTTGCTGTTTTTCTCTCTGCCTCATCTATTCTTTTAAAAGAGAGTCTAGTATGGCCAGGTGTGGTGGTTATCGTGGTGTGTACCTAGAGTTCCAACTACTTGAGAGGCTAACGCCGGAGAATTGCTTAGGCCCAGGAGTTTGAGACCAGCCTGGGCAATATTGCAAGACCCTGTCTCAAACAAACAAAATAAAACAAATCAAAAAAAGTATCTAGTATGGGTGGAAATATTTTCTTGGATTAATGAATTTCCTTTTGCCTTTCTTATTTAATCTACAAAGCACCGTGTGAGAATATGTTTTTATAATTTCAGGAAGAATATCCAGCCTGTGATATATTGAATCTTTGAAAATAATCTCTAAGTAAATCTGTAATATGAAAATCAGCCTACTATTTTTATAACATCTGTGGCCTTCGGTTTGTTAAATGTACTGAAAGTCAAGTGTCCACGTTTCTTCCAAGAGCTGCTGAGTGAGAGGGTGGAATTTTGGCAAAACTGTAAAATAAGGCCCCTCTCCTGTTGCATATCCTTAGGGCAGGGCCCCTTTGCCAGGTTCCCTTCTCCCACTAAAACCCAGAATGGCAGGACCCAAACTGAGTCTGAACCATCCCAAATGCCCCCTCCCACCCCAAATGCAAACCAGGTCCACAAAGATAGAAGACAGGGGCTGAGTGAGCGGGGCTGAGAATGTTCATTCTGAGAATGCCATGCCCAAGGCAGCACAGACCTGGCAGATAGCAGTGGCGTAGGGTAAAGTGGGAAAGCCATGTCAGATAAAGGCAGGCCATATTAGTTTTTAGTATGATGTCTTTGTGGGATCTAAGAATATTTTAAACATGTTTATATCCTAAATGTGACTTTGTTTTTTAAAGCAATTAGGTGGCTCAATCACTTTTTTTTTTTTAAACCATAGATTTAGAGGGAAACTGGTCCTGTTAACTCAATTCAAAGAAAAACAACAAGCTTTTGAAAAGAGTTATTAAGAGGCAGTTTATATTTCTCAAGTTAGTCTACATGTTGTCACTTAGGAAGTACTTTTTACTTTCTCAGGCCTGTAACAGATGATACAGGAGAAACAGAATTATAAAAAATAGTTTCCACCTTTTAAAAATATGCAGCTACAAATTAATAAGAGAAGATTGACATTTGCTTTAAAAAGTGATTTTGCAGAGACTATTGGTCAGGAAGAGAGGTTTAATAGCATATGGATTTGGTCATTGAGCAGGGAGGGTACCCTTTTTTTAAAGTATTTTTAAAAACAATGCATTCTCAGGTACCAATGGAAATCTGAATTATTCTCTTGCTGAAATGCAGAAATCCAACCGTTTAGTGCTTAATTTTTACGGTTTTATCATTTATTTTAGGTACCAAAGGAAGAAATAAAGGAGAGTTTACAAATCTTCAGGGGGTAGCTGCATCTACAAGTGGAAAGATATTAATTGCAGACAGTAACAACCAATGTGTGCAGGTATAGCCCCAATTATATACCTTTAACTACTTATATTGATACAAATAAATATAGTTACATATTTTCCTACTTCAGACTTAAGATATATGGTGTAAGGAAAAAAGCTTATGTGCATGTAGACTTTTCTTCAAATAGAGTTTGCATGTTCTGATCTCTGTATGTATGGCAGATGTTTTTGCCTATGTCTTCCTCAGTGATGCCTGTGCTAGTTCACATTCTAATGAATGTAATTTATTTCACAGATATTTTCCAATGACGGCCAGTTCAAAAGTCGTTTTGGCATACGGGGACGCTCTCCAGGGCAGCTGCAGCGGCCCACAGGAGTGGCTGTACATCCCAGTGGGGATATAATCATTGCCGATTATGATAATAAATGGGTCAGCATTTTCTCCTCCGATGGGAAATTTAAGGTAAGATTAACTACTAATTGTTCAGTAAACAATGGAGAGGAGGAATAGGAAATATAAGATGAAATTGTGTATTTCTTTTTTGAGATGCCATGCAACATTCAACAATTCTTCATACACAAAGACATCTGGACATCTAAGTTTATGAAGTGAGAGTAACAGTGATAATTTCATAAGTTTATTCATATATATCCTAAATGTGGCTTTGTTTTTTAAAGCAATTAGGTTGCTCAGTCACTTTTTTCTTTAAAACCATAGATTTAGAGGGAAACTGGTCCTGTTACCTCAATTCAATGAAAAACAACAAGCTTTTGAAAAGCGTTATTAAGAGGCAGTTTATATTTCTCAAATTAGTCTACGTGTTGTCACTTAGGAGGTACTTTTTACTTTCTCGGGCCTGCAACAGATGATATGGGACAAACAGAATTGTAAAAAATAGTTTCCACCTTTTAAAAATGTACAGGCTCATTTTGGAAAAAAGACTCATACACAAGAAATGACAGTAAACAATTTGTGTCAGTCTCTAATGAGTCATACACACTGATACAATCTGAAAACATATTGTTAAAGTATGTAATATGGGATTTGGAAAGAAAAGAAAATGAAGGCTGAATTTTCAGAGAAAATGCAACTGGAGCTACACTTTGAGGGATCCCATTGTTTGATGTATTTACTATCATTCCCAGCATCAGCTTTTTGCAAATAAAGATTTGACTCAGTGTCTTCACCAAATCACCAAAGAGTAGAGAGCCCTCTGGTGATAACAGAAATCTCTCTTATGAGGTGTCATCAAAGAATTGTATCAGCCTGCCCATTTTCTACATTTGTTCATAAGAAAATTATGAGACATCTTGTCAAAGATCTTTGTAAGGGCCAATTGCACTGTGCCTTATATATTTCCCTGTCCAGCCTACTGGAGGCTTCTATTTCTGTTGACAACATGAGTGTTAACTCAGATCAACCCATTGCCATCCCAGCTTATTACTGTTTGACCATCGGCAAATCGTAACTTCCTTGAGCTTCAATAGCCTCGAATTTAAAATTTTGATTTAAAAAAGATCTGTCTTGCCTGGGCATGGTGGCTCATGCCTGCAATCCCAGCACTTTGGGATTGAAGCAGGAGGATCGCTTGAGCTCAGGAGTTCAAGACCAGCCTGGGAAACATGGCAAGACCCTGCCTCTACAAAAAATAAAAAAAAAATTAGCCAGGTGTGGTTGCGCAGGCCTGTAGTCCCAGCCACTTGGGAGGCTGAGGTGGGAGGATTGCTTGAGTCCAGAAGTTAGAGGCTGCAGTCGCCCATGACTACACTAGTACACTGCAGCCTGGGTGACAGAGTAAGACCCTGTCTCAAAAGAAAAAAAGACCTATCTCATAGGATTTAAGCAAAGACTAAATGAGATTTTATGTGCCACATACAAAATAAAGATCTAAGAAATGAATGTTCTTTTCCATGCCGCTAGTAACCCTGTCCAAAAAAATGAAGTCTTGTTTGGTCAGCTATGGTTTGGGCTTCATGTCCTCACACAGGCACCTGGTGGTCATCACTTTCTTGTCTAGGAGTTTGGAGGTGCTGCTTTTCATAATCCATTCTGGAATTCTAAAGATTACTCAAAGTGTACTCATTGGTTTCTTATTGGAAGAATTTCTATTTTCCTTTTTAAAGTCTTCAGATTGCTGTAGTCCCCTCATTGTTTTTATGAAATGAGTTACTTACATAATTGTGAAACTCTCAGATTTGAGCCTCTATTTTGTGTGAGGCAGCATCTTGTCAATTTTGGAGACTGAAAAGGTGTCATTTTTTATTCCACAATATTGCATGTAATTCTTCAATCACCCTTGAATTTTTGGTTCCACTAGAAATTTAATGGCTCTGTAGGATGACCACATATACATAAAAATCTCCTGACTTTCTGTAGCTCTAACTTCTTCTCCCCCCTTTTTTTTTTTGCATTTTAATAATTGTGTATGTGGTAAGACATACCCAAATATGACAAGTTTAATGTGAATATTTATATCTTGAATATCTTGAAAATGTTTATATAGTTTGGAGGCAACCCATTTGTTTATGTTTTATACTCTAGCAAAACTGTGATCTGTCTTTGTAAATTCAGAAGCTAATACTAAAATAGGTTCACATACGGAGACAGGAGTTTTATGTCTAAGGATTAAGGGCTCGGTAAGCATTTTTTGTTCAGTGGTTCAATAGTCTATCTGTAATAGACACTCTTAGAAGAACTGGTTTCTTAGAGTTGGAATATTAAGGGTAATAATGGGAATAAACTCTAAAGAACACTCATGCCCCCTAGAGGACTGGGGGAGTGGAGGTGGTGTAGTTTCAGCAATACCCTTTTCTATGATAGGTGTTGATCAAAACCCAAAGGGTAAAAAGATAGCACATGAAAACACTTTAGGACCCTCACAGGAGTTCATCCAAGTGGAATATCCACAGGTATAGGCAGAGATACTTATTTTCTTCTGTGGTGGGACTCAGTAAAATTAAACAGGTGCTGAGAAAGACATACGTTTAACACCAGTATAGACTCTTTGTATTTATTCCTAGTAGTTCCAGAGATGTAACAGCTTATCTCCTTTTCTTTCTTTTATTCACCAATTTATTAGCCCTGATTTTTATTTCTCTCTGCTCCCTCTAAATTTATTCTATCTTCCCCACTGCCTCCTATCATCCAGCCCATCAAGAAACCTTTTCTATCCAAACAAATAGAGACACCTCTGGCCACCTTACTGTAAAATATCTCATCTCTTTCCTGTTCAATTTAAAGACCTATTTGTTGAGTTAAATACCCTGATTAAACCATTCCAAAGGCAGGATTAAAATATTTTTGTTGGGCCAGACTCAGTGACTCACACCTGTAATCCCAGCACTTTGGGAGACCGAGGTGGGCAGATCACCTGAGATCAGGAGTTCAAGACCAGTCTGGCCGACATGGTGATGGGTGCCTGTAATCCCAGCTACTTGGGAGACTGAGGCAGGAGAATCGCTTGAACCCGGGAGGCGGAGGTTGCAGTGAGCCGAGATCGCACCATTGCACTCCAGCCTGGGCAACAAGAGTGAAACTCTGTCTCAAAGAAAAAAAATATATCTATATATATGTATAATATATATATTTTTATATATACTTTTATATATTTTGTTTGTTTGTTGTTTGTTTACTATTCTGTTTAAGATGGGGTTGACACAATCAGGGAAATGCAGGGATTCTTACCTTTCACTTGGTTGAATCCAGTGCAACTAAACGAGGAGTGATGAAGGGAAGTGGAAAGAAATTTTGGTTCAATGTTTAAGTTATTCTTTTAGATCTACCCTAGTTGTCACTACGTGATAGAATGGAAGTAATCCTTTATTTTCTCTTTTTATTCTAGATAATTATCCATTTGATATTATTTGTTTGAGTCATCTAAGCAACTGCAAGTGTTCATAATGTTAAGTAGTAATAATATTCTTGTTTTAATCATGGAAGTGCCTTCTCTCCCTTTTGATCTCTGCTGACTTACCCTCCAGTTAGACATGAAAGAACAAATGCCATTTCTTTACCTACCATTATGTTATAGCCTCTTTGATCTTTGGGCTAGATTGGAGAATCAGAATCAAATTTACACAGCAGTTTCTCTTGCCAAGAAAACCACTGTTTCTTTCCTAAGTGATTGTGTTCCTTTGCTCTAAAGAGATGAAATCTGAATCTCCGTCATTTATAAACTTAGAAGAATAAAAGGAGCATATAAAGTCTAAAGTCCCCATCATGGAAAAGTCCCATCCTGCTACTAGAAAATTTAAAAATACATATGTGGTTCACATTATATTTCTATCACACAGCACTAATATAGAGAGATAAAATAAGAAGGCTAAAACATAACTTATGAGAATATAACTTTTGGGGTTTTCTAAGCTATAGATGCTGATTTCTCACTTTTCCTTCCAGAAGTCTATATACATACATGCACACATATAACACGCGTGGACTCAGACTACACTCATCATTCCCTACCTTAATTTGTTTAATAAGATGTCTGAGAGTTTTTGTTGTTGTTGTTGTTATTGTTTTTGAGACAGACTCTCGCTCTGTTACCCAGGCTGGAGTGCAGTGGCGCAACCTCAGCTAACTGCAACCTTCATCTCCCGGATTCCAGTGATTCTCCTGCCTCAGCCTCCTGAGTAGCTGGGATTACAGGCACCGGCCACCACACCCAGCTAATTTTTGTGTTTTTAGTAGAGATGGGGTTTCACCTTGGCCAGACTGGTCTCAAACTCCTAACCTCAAGTGATCCTCCCACTGTGGCCTTCCAAAGTGCTGGGATTACAGGTGTGAGCCACTGTGCCTGGCGGAGAGTTCTTTCATAAAAACACATAGATCTACTTCCCTCCAACACGTCAAGCCTGGGTGCCAGGGAGAACTGTGGTTCTTACAGTTTCCCTGACTTAACATATATTCCCTCCTGCTGTTTCCTCACCTGGGGTGCTCCTTCTCCTTCCTTGTCTACTGTGGCCTCATCAACTTATCACTTCACATGCCTTCTTAGATGGCCTATTTGAATTCTCCCAAGTATATTAAAATGAAGACTCAATACCAGACTCTTTAAAGAGATACAGTAGACATGTTTGTCCCTGCAATATGACTGAGACATACTTGCGGGCAGGAGCTACATCTTATTTGTGTTTGTTTGCCATATGCCTAGAATACAGTGTCAGGCAATAGTGGGTGCTTGGGCAGTGTTTGTAGAATTAGGAAATAAATAAGTGAATGAGTGAAGCACCTCTTTATATGTAGTCTAGAAATTCAAGTCATAGAAAGAAAAGTAAATGTACAAGACCTATATCTCATGGCAAATAGACATTTAAATACACACCACAGTCTACTCAGGAACAGGAATAAAATTTAAAATATGACATATGATAGAAATCAAATGCTTTTCCCCTATTTTAAAATATGATAAAAAGTGGAGCCATTTAATCATCATGATTGCCCTATAATAATGCTAGACTTTTAAAATTAATGTATTCAACAAATATTCATTGAATATTTATTATGCACCAAGAAATGTGTTGCCTCTGAGTACACAAAAGTGAATAAAACACATGTGACTCCCGCCCAAAGAGAACTTAATTGTCATAAAGTTCAATGCGAGATGCCTGGCAATTTTTTTTTTTAATTACTGTTATTTAAAAAAA
>NW_012109674.1:793358-816259 GCF_000951045.1 Mandrillus leucophaeus | reverse complement strand
GTTCACTCTGATGGTAGTTTCTTTTGCTGTGCAGAAGCTCTTAAGTTTAATTAGATCCCATTTGTCAATTTTGGCTTTTGTTGCCGTTGCTTTTGGTGTTTTAGACATGAAGTGCTTGGGCAATTTTGATATTAATTATGATCTATAACAATGACAGTGATGGCTTCCCTACAGTGACTGCTTGCTATGTGCTACACTCTACAATAAACCCTTTACCTACCTTATTCTACTTAATACATCTTCCAAAAATGCCATAGGGAGTTGTCGAGTTGTCATTTTTTGGACATTTTTTAATGTATAAGGAATCTGAAGTTTGAGGAAATGAAATCCATCTGTGCTACTCCAGGTGTGTTTAAGTCAAGCAATGGAAGTTCCGTCAAGCAAAGTTCCAAGTCATAATCCAGTGATCTTTCACCAGACCACACTGCCTCTTCAGCAGGGAACTGTGACCCCAGTTTAGGGGATCCTAGACTATTTTTGGTGGTGATCTCTTTCAAGAATAAGGATTTTAGGGGCTGGGCATGGGGGCTCATGCCTGTAATCCTAGCACTTTGGGAGTACGAGGCGGGTGGATCACGAGGTCAGGAGTTCAAGACCAGCCTGGCCAACAAAGTGAAACCCTGTCTCTACTAAAAATACAAAAAAAAAATGGCTGAGCATGGTGGTGCGCGCCTGTAGTCCCGGCTGCTCAGGAGGCTGAGGCAGGAGAATTGCTTGAACCCGGGAGGTGGAGGTTGCAGTGAGCCGAGATTGTGCTACTGCACTCCAGCTTGGGCAACAGAATGAGACTTCGTCTCAAATAAATAAATAAATAAAAGAACAAGGATTTATATAGATATCAGTAGCAGATAATGGATGTGACAAAGCCAGTTTTCCAAGACAGAAGTTCATTGTGATGTATGAGTAGCTGTGTACCTGCTTGAACCTTCAGGTAAATGTTGACCAAAACGGTGTTTATCTTCATGTTCTGTAGTGGTTTAAACTTTGACTCTATACTCTACTTCTATTTCTGTACTTGTTTCTAACAGACAAAAATTGGATCAGGAAAGCTGATGGGACCGAAAGGAGTTTCTGTGGACCGCAATGGGCACATTATTGTTGTGGACAACAAAGCGTGCTGCGTGTTTATCTTCCAGCCAAATGGGAAAATAGTCACCAGGTTTGGTAGCCGAGGAAATGGGGACAGGCAGTTTGCAGGTACACTCGATGGTAATATGTAAACCCCCTTTTTTATGTTTCTTCTGCTCACATTTGCATGATGTTGGAGCATGTTGAAGACACCGCATACCTAATGTGTTTGCTGGCTTTGGGAAAGATGCTGGGGATAAAATCTAAGTAAAAGCATGGTTCGTTGCTTCTCAGTCACCACCACCCACCCGGCAGTAAGTTGAGCTGTAGTCCATGTGTGGTTTTTATTGGTGGCAGTTCACAACTCAGAAGTCTAGCTTTGAAATATTCATATTAAATAAGGTATAAATTTTAAAATAAAAATATTTGAAAAACAAGGGAATAGCTACTGTTTCAGCCTAGCTGTAGCTTTGCTTAAAAAGCCACTGAATGAGAATTTTTTTTCACCTTTCTAGGTTATTGTAAGAGAACAGGAGTCTAGAATATTTGCTAGGTTTAAGGAGGGCAGTCTGTTTTACGTCTCTTTGGTGTAGCACTTTGCAATCACAAGCTTATTTAGGTTTTTGCATCTGCAAGAAGAGGCTGAAAATAGCTTATTAATTTTCTTTTTGAAAGGATGCTTTTGGCACTTAGTTTAATTTGCATAATATTTGTTTGTGCTTTGTTTCCAGTTCTGCCAAGGTTCTGAATGTCACCCAGAATTATAGTGTGGGTTTTCTGTTCTTTTGTTTCATTTTGTTTTGTTTTTGAGACAGGGTCTCGCTCTGTCACCCAGGCTGGAGAGCAGTGGCATGATCTCAGCTTACTGCAGCCTAAACCTCCCGGGTTCAAGTGATCCTCCTGCCTCAGCCCTCCAAGTAGCTAGGACTATAGGCGTGTGCCACCATGCCCAGCTGATCAAGTTTTTTAAAATTACATATTGGAGTCCCTTTTCCAATGCTGAGTTGCCACGTCTTTCCTCGGTGGGAGCTGAGGGCTCTAAAATGACTAACAGATACTCAGGGAAGCTGGCAGATTGACTTTCAGATGGTGGCACGGAGAATGAATTCTGATGCTTACTGCTCCTCCCACTTCATTAGGGCTGCTAGAACTCCCAGCCTGATTGGGAAGGAGTCAGAATAGACTGGCACAAGCAGAGAATAATATAGGATCCATTTATCTGGAGCTGGAGGTCTGGCTGAATGATCTTTCAAAGACTGAGTCTGTGATTCTTTGTACTTGCTTAAATAACTAAGTTAATATATTGTGTGATTGTTACAGTAACTGCTATATGTAATCACTTTTGTTGTAGTCATCACGTATTTTTTTCCATCTTTGTTGCAGGTCCCCATTTTGCAGCTGTAAATAGCAATAATGAGATTATTATTACAGATTTCCATAATCATTCTGTCAAGGTACTATAAGCACATAAGTTGTTGTTAACTTTTAACTGCTTTTATGGAGAAATTGGTCTGCGAGAAAATAATGCAGTACTTACATATGGCACCAAAGGGAGTTAACCAGAAGAGTAGACTTTGCTTCTGCTCAAAGATGCCGGTTTTAATTTGGACTTACAGACCTTGGAAAGTTGGGAAATTGAACAAAATGTGGTGGCAATAAGTTGCTTAATTTGAAATTGGTGCAAATGAAGAGGACTTGAAAATTAAATTTTAAAAAGCAGTTCATTGAACTTAGAGGCAGAACTTTCTGAAGCTTAATATTTTGTGGCTAGTCAATAAATTAAAATCACTTTTTCAATTTTCTGCATCTTTTTGTTTAAAAAAAATAGGTATTTGGCTCTGTTACAACAGATGGCATGGGGAGGGGGATAACCCTAGCATACATTCATATATTTTATACTTCTTAGAATGCTTTCACACATTTGGTGTTCTTTAGAAAACAGTGACCCATAGTATATCTTTCTTACTAGGTACCAGGGGAGAGAGATTTGAACTTTATTATGAGAAAATCAGGAAATAATAAAATGGTTCAAAACAAATTACTCACTTGCTGAAATGATGAGAAAATATTTAGTAATATCCTAGATCAAGCTTCTCAAGGTGTGATGCATGTTCCACTGAAGGTATGATCAGTGACCATAGGCAGTGCACCGTAGATATTTTTATTTTAAGTTATGCATTTATTTTAGTGCTACCTTTTGTTTACATCAAGTGATGCTGTTTTGTACTTATAGACATAATAAAGTTTTTCTTTTAAATACATTCATTTAAATTTCAAAAGGTGAGTCATTTTAAAGGAAAAATAATAAGGAAACAGCAGAGGATGCCAGTGAGTAAAGTTTGCACTTAGAGAAAATGATTGAGCAACCAAAATAAATAATGACTTATCAATGCTAATGATTGGGAGAGCTAGATAAGGGGTAAGATTTTTAACACCCAAAGGTACTGTCTGTGATGTCCTTTCCGCATCCTGGAAAGCCTTTAACCTGAGTAAATGGAGAGGGCTTGGACCTTTTTGATGGGTGCCAAGTCCCTGTGCAGACAGTAGCGCACAGTGGGCTGCAGAAATGGGGTCAGGATAAGGGAACAAGGTGCCCACTGTTGCTTTTTTCTGAAACTGCTCCCTGCCATATTGTCTCTCCAGAGATGCTCACGTTGTGGCATAGGTCCCCCTACACTCAAATGCAGATAATCTGCATTCCCTGCCGACACTACTGTCCATGGGAAGTGTCTTGGTAAAAGGAATAGGATAGTGGAAAAAGTTGATAGCCAAAGAGAGATGGGAGTAGAGAGCAAAGAGGCAGCAGGAACCGGGCTGGGGACTGCCTCCCCGGGGGGGTTATAACCGTCCTGGAGAATGAGCACAACTGTCAAAGGATAACACAGGTTGTTCTCATACTTCCTACTCTCACTCACTTCGTAGAGGAATCATTCATATAACTACAGGGCATTCAGCAAGAAGAAAACCCATATGAGATCCTAACAGTACAAAGGCCAGCAAATGCTTGCATAGGTTCTGCCCACTCCCAGCTGAAAGACAGTCATAATTAATCAAGTTGCTCTTCTCTACTAAGTGGAACTGTGATCTCAGAGCCTTTCCTGTCCAGTGCTCCAGGTAACCTCTAAGAATCAACTGGCATTGGTATGTGGGATGGCTCCTATTCACCACTCCTGGCTGACACTATAGAAAGAATTAAAACATATATAAGTAACTGAAATGCAAGGCAGGTAGCACTAAATAGTTTCATAAAATAGGCACATATAAAGCTTCCTAACTTTCCAAAAGAAAAGAGAAGATTTCCCTAATTAAGATTATCAGGGGAGACTTCCAAGCGGAGCTGATATTTGACATGAGCAGAATTTTGAAATCAGGAAAGGGCTATCATCAAGGTGGTTTTTTTAAAAAAATTGCTTTATATATTTATTGTAAAAAGCAAAACTTTAAAAAAAACTAAACTCATACTTCTGCCTCTTAATTTTTCATGTGAATAATTTTTAAGTAATGGCATTTTAATCGGGAAAAATAGAAAATACGAAACATTCATAATTCTTAAGATTCTGAAAACTCTTCAAGTTTTCAGTTTGGTAGAAGTAGATTATTTTAGCTATTTATTTAAACTCAATTTTCTTCTTGTTTAAAAAAACCATAGCCTTTCGTTGTTGTCGTTTCTCTTCTTTTTGACAACTATTGCCAAATAAGTTTTATGGAATTACTTGGGTTTTTCATTCCCATGTAATGCTGGGCAGTTAGCAATAGTTCTGAATTCAGGTCACTTCTCTGTTGATAAGTATAAAAAAATATCTATAGGTCAGTGCTAACAAGGGGTCTAGTTAGCTCCTTAGCTGTCTGCAGAATATATTTTCTTTTCATCACAAAACAAGTAAGACTAGATTTGGCATCCTTCTTATCCCAAAATGAAGCAAAACCACTTGAGTCATTTGGATTATGTCTGACTCAGAAAGATAAATAAGGCTGAGCACAGTAGCTCACGCCTGTAATCCCAGCCCTTTGGGACGCCAAGGCGGACAGCTCACCTGAGGTCAGGAGTTCGAGACCAGTCTGGCCAACAGGGTGAAACCTTGTCTCTACTAAAAATACAAAAATTTTCCGGGCGTGATGGCAGGCGCCTGTAATCCCAGCTACTCAGGAGGTTGAGGCAGGAGAATTGCTTGAACCGGGAAGTGGAGGTTGTGGTGAGCCAAGATTGCACCACTGCATTCCAGCCTGAGTGACAGAATGAGACTCCATCTCAAAAAAAAAAAAAAAAAAGAAAGGAAAGATAAACAAAAAGATTATTTGTAGGACTTAATAAGGGAAAAAATAGAGAATAATAAATTGTGTCCACCATAAACATGTTCCCATTGGTCTTTAAAACTAGAATGTGTTATGTAAAAGGAGACAAAAAGAGTCAGAAAAACAATTTAAACATGGCATCTTAGTAAAAGCTGGTTGTTCTTGCCTTGTTCCTTTCTAAAGAACCGTAGAGGTTGCTTGCTTTCTTGGCAAGTATGTAATTAATTCAGGAAGTAGCCATGACTCTTTCTTTTTATCGTAATGTGAGTTTAGCCTGTAGAGATGGAAGTGTCCTACTTTCCCAAGGTACTTACCTAAAAGTAA
The DNA here is from genome assembly GCF_000951045.1 of Mandrillus leucophaeus. Lineage (NCBI taxonomy): Eukaryota > Metazoa > Chordata > Mammalia > Primates > Cercopithecidae > Mandrillus > Mandrillus leucophaeus. The sequence goes on along the minus strand of NW_012109674.1, from coordinate 810,574 downwards.
TGGTCATTTTGATCTTTTGTAATCAGAGATGACAACAAGTGACATTCTAAAAAGTCTTGAGATCATCCCCAAATGAAGATCTACACTCAAATGTAGTGAACTCTTTCAGTTCTACATTTGAGAAAACCTTACTCTCAAAGTGCCTTGTACATAATACTTTCTGACTTGTTAATGAATATTTCTATGCATCTAGGCATCATGACAATGGAAGTTAAAAATAATGTCCTGGAGACATTTCAAAACCATTAGGTATCATCTGAATCATCAAGATACAATTATGCTTACTATAGTGTTATCATTAAACATTAACATTTTTTTCAAAATCAGTGATCTGTATTGATACATATTTAGTAGCACTTTATTAGTAAGAATATGTAATTAACCATAGCACTCCACTGCTTAGCCATATCAGATGTTAGAGAATTTGCTTAAGAGTTCTGTTGAGCTCCCTTCTTCTAACAGCTTCCCTTCTCTCTACTGAGAGATAAAAGAGTAATAGAAAATAGAGTAATAGAAACTACTTTTCTATTCATCAAACCCTTAGGATTATATAAACTCTCGAACTAAAATATCTTCTGAGGATAAATAAAAAAGCCCTTTTCTTATTTCTCACCTGCTGCTACCACACATGTGCACACACACATGCAATGAATTTCTCCCATTCTAAGTATGAAGTCCAGCCTACTCTTTCTAGTTATGTTGATGTCGTAAAATGATAATAAATTCTGAGCATCTGGCATAACAAAAAACTCCTACTCTCTGATCCAACTTTTAATAGTCATCCATCCTGTTAGAAATATCAATACAATGCCCATTCTTGAAATTTAGCAATTTCTTTAAAGGTGGGAATAATAATATTATTGAAAATTATAGAGCTTCTTACTCATACTAACTTGTATAGTATTATAATTTACAATAAAGATATCTTTCACATAAGGATTTAATAACCAGACATAAGCCAAAAAAAATGATCATTTAACAAATGATAAATCAGATTTATACAGTAATTTGGGGAAACACAATGATATGCAGTCTATCTTGTAGATTTTATTTTCTTTTTTTAGAATGTCTTAAATCATAGATCTTGTTATAAATAACCTACTCAAACAGATATTTTTTAATCCATAATGTTGATTCAAGTATTTCTATGTAAAACAAAATAATTTAACAATATTTCATACAGGTGTTTAATCAGGAAGGAGAATTCATGTTGAAGTTTGGCTCAAATGGAGAAGGAAATGGGCAGTTTAATGCTCCAACAGGTGTAGCAGTGGATTCAAATGGAAACATCATTGTGGCCGACTGGGGAAACAGCAGGATCCAGGTAGATCAACGTGCTAATGTATATGGTTAGAGTGTTTGGCATTTGTTAAAAGTGAAGAATTTGCTGTCCCCCAAACTGGAATGTTTCTCTTTTCCTTTGGTTAGGATATAGGACCATAGATACTCTCACCAGAAGGACCAAACTCAGCAAGATGGAGTAGAAAAAATGTTACCAGAGTGAAATCCTCTAAATCGGGGTTTTAACCTGGACCCCACTGACCCCGCAAAGGGTCTGAAGATAGAATTCAAGGGGGCCATTGAACAAAAATATTACATTATTATTTTTATGAACCTCTGGCTGAAAATTATCATTTCCCTTAATCATGAATATAAGCAACAATCATAGTAATTTTAGTAATGCCTGTGACTTTGTCACCAAGAAAAATCACAGAAATTTTCATATCAAATCAGTTGCAAAAATCTTGAATTGTCACTTATTCTCATCACTACTTCAAAATTACAGTAATTATTAGACCCATTACTATTTCTTATTATTTAATATGCTAATTTTTAGAAGCACACCCATATTGCTCTATCATAATTTAGTAATATTTCAATAGCTATATTTTAATATGATTTTTTACAATCCATGTGTTTTGTTTTATGTATTTAAAAACACTATTGTGCTAAATGACGCATGAGTCAAAGAGGAAGTCTCAAGGAAAATTGTAAAATATATTGGACTGAATGAAAATGCAAATAGGACATACCAAAATTTGTGGAATTTAGCAAAAACAATGCTGAGAGGGAAATTAATATGCTAAATACTTCTATTAGAAAAGAGGAAACATGTTAAATCAATGATCTAAGCTGCCACCTCAAAGAAGCTAGAAAGAAAAGAGCAAACCCCAAACAAGCAGAAGGAAGCAAGGCTAAAATTAAAGGTGGGGTGCTGTGGCTCACGCCTTTAATCCCAGCACTTTGTGAGGCCAAGGCAGGCAGATCACTTGAGGTCAGGAGTTTGCGACAAGCCTGGCCAACATGGTGGAATCCTGACTCTACTAAAAATACAAAAAATTTGTCAAGTGTGGTGGCAGGCGCCTGCAACCCCAGCTACTCAGGAGGCTGAAGCAGGAGAATCACTTGAACCCAGGAGGCAGAGGCTTCAGTGAGCCACTCCAGCCTGGGCAACAGAAGGAGACTCTGTCTCAAAAAATTAAAAAAAAAAAAAATGAAATTCAAAAAAGAAAAGCAATAGGGAAAATCCATGAAATAGCGAACTGGCTCTTTGAAAAGATAAACCAGCAAAACCCTAGCAAGACTGACAAAGGAAATAAAAGACACAAAATACTAATATTAATACATGTCCTGTAGACATCAAAAGGATAATAAAGGCATTCTGTGAACAACTCTGCATACATAAGTTTGACAACTTAGATGAAATAGACAACTTCTCAAAAAATACCAACTCCACAACTTCAGTATGAAATAATTTGAATAACCCTCTAACCTATTAAGAAAAGTTAATTCATAATTTTAAAACACCAAAAAGAAATGTCTAGACTGAGATGATTTCACCATGGAATTCTACCAAATGTTTAAAGAATTTAGTAACAATTGTATATAATTTCTTCCAGAAAATAGAAGATAAGAGAATACTTCCCAACTCATTTTCCAATCAGCTTTTGAAGCCCTGTTACCAAAGCCAGTACAAAAAGGAAAGCTACACACCAATATTCCTCCTGTGTGTAAATATTCTTAAAGATATATTAACAAATATAATTCAGCAATATGTAAAAATCGCTCCATGACCAAGTGGAGTTTATTCCAGGAATGCAAGACTAGTTTAGTACTAGAAAATCAGGGAGTCTCTGAGCTACTCTGGCTTGGGAGGCTGCCCTTTAAAAAATAAAAATAAAAATAAAGAAAATCAGTCAATGTAATAATCCACCATATTGAAATTCTAAAGAAGAAAAACTAAATGATCATATCAATTGACACTGAAAAATCATTTAACAAAATTTAATACCCATTCAACTCTCAGAAAACTAAGAAGAAAGACTCTCAACTTGATAAACAACATCTATGAAAACCTATAGCTAACACCATAGTTCATAGTAAAAGACTGAATGCATTCCCTGTAGAGCAAGGATGTCTGCAAGGATGTCTCACCATTCTTGTTCAATATAATACTAGAAGTTCTAGCCAGCACAAAAGGTAGAAAGGAAATAAAAAGCTTACAAATTAGAATAGAATAAATTAACCACTCTCCCTGCTTGCAGATAACATGATGTTTACATAGAAAATCCCAAGTAATCTACAAAAAAAGTTCCTACAATAGGTGAGTTCAGCAAGATTGCAGAATACAAGATCAACTTACAAAAATCAATTATGGTCGGGCATGGTGGCTCATGCATGTAACGCCAGCACTTTGGGAGGCCAAGGTGGGAGGATTGCTTGAGGCCAGGAGTTTGAGACTAGCCTGGGCAACACAGGAAGACCCTATCTCTACAAAAAAAATACAAAGATTAGCCAGACATAGTGGCACATGTCTATAGGCTCAGCTACTCAGAAGGCTGAGGCAGAAGGATTCCTTAAGTCTGGGAGTTGGAGACTGCAGTGAGCTATGATTGTGCTACTGCACTACAGCCTGGGTGACAGAGCAAGACCCTGTCTCTTAAGAAAAACCAAAAATATCGATTATGTTTTTATAAACTGGCAACAAACAGTGAAAACCAAAATTAAAAACACAATACCATTTAGAATCACTGAAAAAATATATACTTAGGTGTAACAACAAAACATATTCAATATTTGTATGCTGAAAACTATAAAATGCTGGCAAAAGAAATCAAAGAACGTCTAAGTAAATGGAGAAACAACTGTGTTCATAGATTGCAAGACTCAACAATGATGTCAGTTGTCTTCAATTAATATGCAGGTTTAATACAAAATCTCAGCAGCACTTTTTGCAAATATAAATCTTATTTTAAAATTTATATGGCAAGGGAAAGGAAATAGCTAAAATAATTTTGAAAAAGAAGAATAAATTGAGAGGAATCACTCTACCCTTACTAACCCATAGGGTAAGCTATATGACTTACTATATAGTTACCATAATCAAGCCTATGTAATATGGTGGAGGAATAGACACATACATCGGTGGGACAGAATAGAGAATCTAGAAATCACTCCCACAGTTGTACAGCCTATTGTATTTTGACAAAGATACAAAAGCAATTTTGTATGAGGAATGATGGCCTTTTCAACAAATGGGACTGGAACAACTAAGACCACCACAGAGGAAAAAAAAAATGAACGTTAATTTGTACAAAAAGTTGACTCAAATTGGACCGTAGATTTAACTGTAAAAGATAAAACTATAACATTTTTAGAAGATAATGTTTGAGGAGATAAACTTTTAGAATAATTTAAGAGAAAATCTTTGGGACCTAGGGCTCCGTGAAGAGTTTTTAGACATAATACCCAAACTATAATCCATAAAAGAAAAACAATTAACAAATTGGATTTCATAAAAATAAAAGCTTTTGCTCTGTGAAAGATCCCTTTAAGAGGCTAAAAAGACAGGCAACAGACTGAGAGAAAATATTTACCAACTGAATTTCTGACAAAGGAATTATACCTAGAATGTAAAGATTCTCAAGATTCATTAGTAAAATAATCAAACAATCCAATTAGAATAATGAGCAAAAGGTGGCCGGGTGCTGTGGCTCACACCTGTAATCCCAGCAATTTGGGATGCCAAGGCAGGTGGATCACCTGAGGTCAGGAGTTTGAGACCATTTCCTGGCGAAATGGCAAAACTGCATCTCTACTAAAAATACAAAAATTAACTGGATGTGGTGGTGTGTGCCTGTAATCCCAGCTACTTGGGAGGCTGAGGCAGGAGAATCACTTGAACCCAGAAGGTGGAGGTTGCAGTGAGCCATGATCACGCCATTGCACTCCAGCCTGGCTGACAAGAATGAAATTTCATCTCAAAAAAAAAAAAGGAAGAAAAGAAAAATGAGCAAAAGGCATTAAGAGAAATTTTACCAAAGAGGATGTTTACATAAAAAGATGTGCAATATCACTAGACATTAGGGAAGTACAAATTAAGACCATGGTGAAATATTACTGCACACTTATAAGGATAGCCAAAATTAAAAATACTAATAATGCCAAACACTGGAGAGCATGTAGAGAAACTAGATCGCTCATGCATTGCTGGTAGAAATGCAAAACTACAGTCAGCCTGGAAAATTGTTTGGCCGTTTCTTTAAAAACTAAACATATACTTACCACACAGCCCATAAATTATACTCCTGGTTGTCCCAGAGAAGTGAAAACTTACATCCACACAAAAACCTGCACATTGTTGTTCATACAAGGTTTATTTGTAATAGCCCAAAACTGAAAATAACCCAGATGTCTTTCAATAGGTTAATGACTAAACAAACTGGTGTATCTATACTATGGAATATGACTTGGCATTAAAACGGAACAGACTAATGATACACTCAACAACTCGGATGCATCTCAAGGGCATGATGCTGAGTGAAGAAAAGCCATTTTCAGAAGGTTACATACTATATGATTCTATTTGTGTAACATTCTCAAAAAAAATAACAAAATTATAAAGAAGGGAAACAGATTAGTGATTGGCAAGGATTAGAGATGTGAGGAAAGGGGAGTGAGTATGACCATAAAGATGTAGCAAGAGGGAGATCTTTATGTTGATGGGATAATTCTGTATGTTGGTTGCAGTGGTAAATCTACACACATGATAAAATGACGTAAAACTGTACACACACAACCCAAAGTCAATGTATTGGGTTTTGTGTGGTACTATAATTACAGAAGATGTGACCATTGGGGGAAACTGAGTGAAGAGTACCCAGAACCTTTCTCTACTATCTTTGCCACTTCCTATGAATCTATAATTATTTCAAAATAAAAATTTAACAAAAATAACAAAGCAGAAACCGACAGACCAAAAGAAAGTGATTTCACATCCAAATGTATGATCATCCCCCCCGTACCCGCAAATCCCACACTTGTGAATTCAACCAAACACAGATCAGAAATTTCAGGAAAAATAATTTGTTAAATACAGTGATTAAAAATAATACAAATTGTAAAAATACATCATATTATTTACATTATATAGCATTTACATTGCTCTAAGTATTAGAAGTAATCTAGAGATTATTTAAAATATGTGGGGGGATGTGAATAGGTTAGGTGCAAATACTAGGCTATTTTATATAAAGGACTCGAGAATCTGAAGATTTTGGTATCAATCTCCTGGGATACCAGGGGATGACTTTACATGTTGAACCATTGACTTCTTACAACCCACTCTTTTCTAAAAAGGAAAAAACAATTTCTACTGTCTCATTGCTGTTATGACTCAGGAACATTCTTCCATTATCTAGTTGCTGATTTTTTCCCCTTATAATTGGGGGGGGAGAGGAAAAGGAGATGTGAGACTGGAAGTGGGAATAAGTGAAGATTTAAAGTGAACAGTAAGGTTCATTCATTTTTTAAGCACCATCTAGGGCCCTTCCCACCCAATATTTGTTGTGACCACTATAGGCTAGCAGCCAATGGCATATTCTACTCCACCAACTGGAAATAGATCGGGAGAGGAGAGAAGGCAAGGTAAGTGGAGAGCAGGATTATAGATATGATAGTGACATAAGCAAAGACATATCCATAGATGGATAGATGATTACTTAAGTGCATTTTTTGTTTTGTTTTTTTTTGTTTTTTTTTTTTTTTTTTAAACAGGGTCTCGCTATTTTCCTCAGGCTGTTCTTAAACTCCTGGCCTCAAGGGATCCTCCCAACTTCATCTACCAAAGTGCTGGCATTCCAGGTGTAAGCCACTGCACCTGGCTTATGCTAATGTTTTCAGTATAAAAGCATATACACTGGGCATGATGGCTCATGGCTGTAATCTTAGCACTTTGGGAGGCTGAATCAGGAGAATCACTTGAACCCATGAATTAGAGGTTACAGTAAGCTGTCTTCACACCACTGCACACCAGCCTGGGTGACAGAGTGAGACCCTGTCAAAAAAAAAAAGAAAAAAAAAAAACAAGAAACAGAAAAACACTAGCATCAAGAGTTTTCTAACTCATGTTCAGCATATTACTATAACTTCTCCTATAACATTCTGACTTCCTATTTGTTTACAGGTTTTTGATGGGAGTGGATCATTTTTGTCCTACATTAACACATCTGCTGACCCACTCTATGGCCCCCAAGGCCTGGCCCTAACTTCAGATGGTCATGTTGTGGTTGCAGACTCTGGAAATCACTGTTTCAAAGTCTATCGATACTTACAGTAATGGGCAGCTGGATACCCGCTTTCAAGGTCTTGCACTATAAACTGGAATGGATTTCTCAGTGTGGGACCAGATTATGACTAGGATTTTTATGCCAGAAGGAATCATTGGTGAACTTTCCAAGGTTATTTCTGAATGTAACAATTTCCTTAAAAACTGCTTATCCAATTTCTGTATTTCACCTTTAGGGTTAAAAAAAAAACTCTTCTACTGAATCTATAAACTGCAGTTTTACATCTGTGAACTATGGCTTAAGGGACAGGATTTATGTAGCTAAACTAATTTTGCAAATCAGACACTTAAAAAAAAAACACTAGCATATGTAAAGGTATTTGTTAATCCTGTGAATGGTAGCTTTTGCACAGAACTTCCAAAAGCAAAACAAAAACAAAATCTATTGTAGTTATATACTTCATTTAACCTAGGTCACAAGACCCAGGGAATCTTCTAACCTCACTTTTACAGTAGGTATTACTCTTGTGACATTTTTTTGGTTATCAGCAACTACATACAAATTACTTTAGAAAAAGAAAGGCTGTCTTGCAAAATGATCCCAGCTCTGATTAGGAGGCCTCTGGAGTTCAGTACTTAAGAATCAGTGCAAATTTCTCAACCTTTCTGGGTTAGACAAAGATCCTTTTTTGTGTGTTCTTTTCACCACCTCTTTTCGGCTCACCTTGTATCAGAAAACAAAGTACATCTTCAGGGAAACCTGAAATTTCTAATGCTTTGAAAAGCATATTACAAAAGTAATGCTACCTTTTGGGAAACAAACTGCCCCATTAACTCCAGATCATTGCACTGGAATGTAATCAAAAAAAGTTAGTCATGTTTTGTGTACCATGTTTTCACACGTGTCTCTCCTCTTCGACTTCATGAAAGCGAAAGCTTTACCTCCTGCAAATGTCAGCACATGTAGTAGGACACCAGTATCCTAGGACAGAGAGCCATGAGTAGCCCTTTGGAGGACTGATGGTGTCAACCAAAGGCATGTGATTGATAAATGATTTCCCCTTAGAAAGCAAGTGTTACCAAAGTTGTGTTATCTTGAAAGCATTACAGGTAAGGGCATGTTATGGTTATTTATCATTGTTTAATGAATAGTAGAGGTGTCAAGGGACTATGTATACATGATTAGGGTAAGATAGAATGTATTATATATATATATATATATACACACACACACATATATAGCTGAATCTTTGGTGTATTGAAATAGGCAGCACTCTGAAAGACAGAAGCTTCGTCCAGCCATTCTTCAGCACATTCCTTTACTAAGCAGTTTAAAGCCGTCCTAGTGGAGCAAGCCCTAAAGCAGATTTAATTTTTGCCATTTTTCCAGGAATGATGGTGGTGGCTGACTTTTAGTCAGAAAATGGCCTTCTGTGCTTTCAAAAAAAAAAAAAAAAAAGAAAAAAGAAAAAAAACCCAACAGGTCAAAAGAAAAGTTGAACTTGAGTTACATTTAATTTAAATATAAATGCATTTTGAGAAATGTTAAGAACAATTTAGTCAATCGTGCATCTGTCATTGGTACTGTAAAACAAGCTGTGGTCTATTTCCACTGTTTAATTTTCTACTCAGTTCTACCAAATAGGATGTCATGTTTGACATTTTTGATGGTGACTTGGGGTCTTCTTCACTGAAAGCACCTTAGAACTGTACTATAAGAAAACGTTTCCCCTATGTATATGAATGTGATGTTTATTGCTTATTAATTTATAATTCAGTCATTCTCTATATAGGACTTCTTAAAATTTAGAAGGGAAATCTAGCTACTTCAAATTGCCTATTAAATTTATTATGCCCAAATCAGCCTCTGAAAAAAGGCTTTTCCAGGAAGATTTACATTTAGGTTTAATCTTTTTTTTAGTTAGGTAGAGTTTTAAAAAATATTTGAGCCTGTCTGTGATAAAGCTATAAAATTCAATAACTTTTTAGAATGTTAAATGAAGACACTGTTTCCTAACATCAGTGAGATACATCTTTGAATTTAAACATTCATATTTACTGAGTACCTACAAGATACCAAGTACTCTTTTAGGCGCTGGAAATACAGTGATAGACAAAACAGGTAAAAATCTCTGCCCACTCAGAGCTGACATTCTGGGGTGGGAATTTCATTTTGCTGTGTGCTAACATTCTTCACAAAAGACAGGCTAGACTCTTGTCTAGATTGTTTAAAATAAACTTTTTAAATTGGTTACATTAATTTTAGTTTATTTTCACAAGTAAAAGATGGCTTTCTATTTAGAGTCTTTCTGTCCCAGGCTGTTGATCTTTAAACTAGTTGATTTAAAGAGGTTTTTTACACAACATTTAAATTATATTTGTGAACTTAGAAATTAACTTACAATCTAACTAGCCATCATATCATATCCTGTCAGGCTAGATATCTCAATAGTAGACTGAATACAAAGCTAATTTTTTTTATATGTCAATATTGGCATAAACTGGAATGAAAGAATAATTTGATTCAGACCTGCTCCACTATGTGTTGCTAAAACACATGCTATGGGCACTCCAGGAAACACTATATTTTTTCCAAAAAATATGTGATTATATATATTAAACTATAGATAACATTTCACACTTGGATACATATGTGCATTTACTGTATTTCTTGGTAAGCATATTTTTGGGGTAAAGTGCTGCTGATATGATACAACTAGACAAAATTTAAATGAAATTTTGTCACATTCTATGGAAAATGGTTTCTGGTAAACTGAGAAGGATATTAAAATAAGTGGCTTTTTTCTGGGCTACCATTATTGTTTGATTTCTCTTTGTCAAGTGTATAGAACCTGTCATACATTCATGATAAGTAGCACTGAAAAATTACTCATTCAAATTTCCCCTGGGCACGTAAGGCAAAATATTGCCAGTTGGGATTTCAAGGTCAGTGACGATGTATTTCCTCCCAGTACAGACCCCCCACCCCCCCTTGCTGGACATGGGGAGGCAGAGAGTCACTTGACCATCCAGAAATACATGACTATAAGTCCTTTATGACTGTATGCCATTTTTTTTAATGTTACTTAGTATTTTGATCAAACTTTAGTCTCCAGAACTAAACAAGTCCCTAAGTTTCCTTATTTTAATTTACTGTGACTAGATTTGAGGCAAATAAATACTCCAGATCCATGCAGCTAGAACACACTTGCTTCCACTACTAAATATACAGGGTATGTCCTAACACGGAGTTAACTGGAATAGCAGTACACTGCAAGTATCTATGAATCCTTAGCACTGAAGGGTTAACAGAAATGCTTTGGTAATACCTACTTAGTTAATTGGAGGAAGTAGTAAATAAACATTAGGTAATCTGCAGATTACTTCAAATGGGAAAAATCTTTTTGTAGACTCTATAGTATCCTCTCTATTCACTAGCTTCTGAAAAGGGAGGAGTATTTTTAGTTTGATAATTTAATAATTTAAAAACAAGACATCTCCAGGTAGGATAAAATTAAAGCTATTTCATGCAAACATTATCTAATTTAGCTTAAAAGCAAAAGTGGTAATACTGTTGGTTTCTGTAAATGTTGCAGGGTTTTAAACTTTATAATTACTTTAATATTTTTGATAAGTAGAAATCTAGTATTGCCATAAAGGAAACTAAGTGCCCATCAAAGATTTGTTTGGTATAAATAAAGAATTATTTGTTTTGTTTTCAATGACAGTAAGCTACAAATCATGATGCTATCTTAAAAACTTTCTAAAGATGAATTGTGTGGCAGTGATTGTGTGGTCTGTTCGTGGAGAATGTATGAAAGCTATTAATATTCTAGAATAGATTAATAAATTGGCTATGTTGTTCCAATGAATGTACAGCACTTCCATTAACTTTTGAAAGCAACACAGCCTTAAACTCAATGCTTTTGCTTTATGACATGGGAATGTTCTGTCATCAATGGAGTGTATTCTTGTAATAGAATTCTTTATATCATTCTCAATTCTATAGACTTTCAAGCCTATGTATGAATATGAAGGGTTTTTTTTTTTGCTTTGTTTTCTTTTTAGAGTTTGTACATTCCATCTTTATAGGTCTGTTTCATATGTTTTGTGTATAGAACACTAAGTCTTGCACTCTCTAACATTGATACTGATATATTCTCGTCATTTGTTCTTTTATGAATCCAAATGTTGACTGCCTATTTAAAGAAAAGAATGAACGCTGTGCATCAAAGTGTTTGTATGTTCGTAGCTACATACGTACCACAGTATTTTGGATGCTTTAGTCTACAATGAAACTTTCAATTAATTCTGTCTTGAAACATAGGAGAAACAAGATTCATGTGTATCTCTTTACCATGCACAAAATCTCAAATCATTATAATAAAGCTTGTTTTCTCCATTTGCAGAGTGAATATTTATTTATTTAATATTTCTCCATTTGCAAAGTGAATATTTATTTAATATATTCTCTACCTGAAGGGAAACTGAAGAACGTCCTGGAATCTGTAGAAGATAGCAACACTGCAACCAGACTATTTATACTAGTGAGGAAAAGCTGAAGAAAATTTTTGCTGGCTGTGACATTAATAATCCATTAGTATTTAGGATGTATCTTAAGTAGGAATTTGGAAAATCCTGATACATATGTAGAACATGTACATTTAGAAAGTTATAGATATAGAAAAACCTGACTACCTTTTTTTTTTTTTCTTTTTTGGAGACAGTGTCTGGCTCTGTTGCCCAGGCTAGAGTGTAGTGGTGTGATCATGGCTTCCTGCAGCCTCGACCTCCCTGGCTCAAGCAGTCCTTCCACCTCAGCCTCCCAAGTAGCTGGGACTACAGGCACTCACCAACACGCCTGGCTAATTTTTAAAATTTTTTGTAGAGATGCGGTCACCACTTTGCCCAGGATGGTCTGAACTCCTGAGCTCAAGCAATCCCCCGCCTTGGCTTCCCAAAGTGCTGGGATTACAGGCGTGATTGTGAACAATGACGGAACACAATAAAAATTGGTTTTGTTTTCTTGAGGGTTAAAAAAAATCCAGCATAGATGGAAACTCTGAAAGAGGTTACATAAGTCAGTCTTGGAAGGAGAGATGAAACAACGGAAATTAGAAATACCTAACATGGAGCTAGGTATGGTGGCAGAGTCTGGAGTGGCAGCTACTTGGGAGGCTGAGGTGGGAGAATCACTTGAGCCCAGAAGTTTAAGACCAGCCTGGGCAACATAGTAACAGACTGTCTCTTTAAAAAAAAGATCAAAAGTGACACTGCTGACAATGAATTGTAAATATTAATATTATTGAATTCTACTTCCATTCTTCATTTGTTTTTTCTTTTACCCAAGCAGGCCACCATCATGGGCTCCTTGGAGGTTTTCAGAATCAGAGAGGGTGGGTCCCTCCATAAGCCACTTGCCCCATGTTTTAGTTCAGCATATCTGAGATTGTCCTCCAGGAGCACATTTCACATGAAGCCAGATGCATCCCTTTCCAGAGGAGAGAACAAGTTCAGTTTTGCCTAAGGAGACTGGAAGGGCAAGTGGACATCTGATGTTCTCACCCTTCTGTCTGTTTTTCACTGTTAAAGTCACTGATCAAACAAATGTCTAAGCACCTTTGGTCCACCAGCCTTTTGGCTAGGTGGATGGGATACCAGGATGAATACTGAAGCCTGTACCCTCGCAGAGCTTATAGCCTGCTTGGAGAAACAGACCAGATACTTGCAATACCATAAACTGCTTTATTCATTAGCAAATATTTACTGAGTGTAGAATGTTCAGGTACTATGCTAGTCTCACTAGGGAATAGCAGTAAACAAAAAAAACTTCTCTTCTCACGGACTTTTATTTTACTGGGATGAGACAAATAAGTGAATACATATAGACCTAGCTACATAATTTATAGAGCCTGGTGCAAAATGAAAATGCAAGGCCTCTTGTTCAAGAAGCATGAAAAAAACATTTTCCTTTCTTCTGTAGTGTCTCCACCAGTCACCGTGTTTTTTATTTGCTACTTAATGTTACACTCTCTTGGCCATTGGGATACTTGTTGAGTGAGTGTAGATGCTCACAGGCACCTGGAGTCACACCCTGGAACTCAGACCCCCCCCCCCAGGCTTGTGCTAAAAGAGGGCACCAGAGCATGAGTTGTTCAGGGAATAACAAATAGTCTGATATGGCGAGACCACAGAATTTCTCAAGAAGAAATTAGTGATGAGGCACAATTATAAAGAGTATGTTACTGTGCCTGTTCTTAAGGAGTTTACATTCCAGATAGAAAGATTAGAACAATAACTATAAAACCGAGAAAATTAAAGAGCCACGGAGAAGGGTTAATAAAGTATAATAATAAAGTTTAATGGAAGTTTCAAGTTATCGCATAGTTGATGGGGACAATCCTCTTTATGCCTGTGTCCTAGCGTAAATAGGAATAGCATTCCCTTCCATTCTCAGAAGTGTCTCAGTTCGGAAGATAAATTATATACTCACTAGACACCAGTCTTTCTCAACCTTTTTTCTCATTACCATCCCCATAAAGAACCTTTTTAGATGTTTTTTCCCTGTTCACAATGCCATCCCCAGTCCCATGAAATTTTAATGCCAGAGATAATACTGTACATCTGTTTATGCACCGAGAGCCACAAACCACTGGAGCACAAACCATCTAAGATCTTTTTGTCTCCCAGGAATCCATTTTGATGTCATCCCATTGAGAATGATACCCTACACAAATGACACGATTGCATTGCCATTTCTAACTCAGAAGCTGTGTTGTGACTGACAGGTTGATAATGTTGACTATTTCTTCCTTAAAATTGTTAAATAAGCAGGAGGCCATTGGCTTGAGGCTGTCTCCATACTTTGAGTTCCTACCTAAGGAATTGTAAGGAACTGCAACCTAACTTGGTACACAAACAAACTGAAAACCAGGCATGAAGTATAACAAACCCCCAATTCTCAGCCAATCACAAGTAGCTGAGCTTCAGCCCGCAGGCTGCCGACAATAGCCAAATAATTCAAACAAGGAGCTGTAATCAGTCAAGCTATTTCTGTAACTCACTTCCCTTTTCTGTCTATAAAAACTTCCTGTTGGCTAGGCATGGCTCACACCTGTAATCCCAATACTTTGGGAGGCTAAGGCAGGAGGATTGCTTGAATCCAGGAGTTTTAGACCAGCCTAGGCAACATAGGGAGACACCATCTCTATAGAAAATTAAAAAAAAAAAAAATTAGCCAGGCGTAGTTATGCACATCTGTAGTCCCAACTACTTGGGAGGGCAAGGCAGGAGAATCCCTTGAGCCCTGGAGTTCTAGATTGCAGTGAACCATGATTGTGCCACTGTGCTCCAGCCTGGGTGACAGAGTGAAACCCTGTCTCAAAAAAACAAAACAAACAACAACAAAACTTCCCTGGCCAAGTTGCAGAGTGGAACTCATTTAATTTGTCTAAAGTTTTTCTCTTAAAATTTTCTCCTCTCTTGGTTTTGCATTCTCCAACTTGTTTTCCTACATTGTAGACTTTTTCGTCAGTCTCTTCCAAGTGACTTGACTTTGTTTTCCTATTTCCTTTATAAGCTCCTTCTGCCAGGCATGGTGGCTCACACCTGTAATCCTAGCACTTTGGGAGGCCAAGGCGGGTGGGTCGCCTGAGGTCAGGAGATCGAGACCAGCCTGGCCAACATGGTAAAACCCCATCTCTACCAAAAATACAAAAATCAGCTGAGCGTGGTAGCAGGCGCCTATAATCCCAGCTACTCAGGAGGCTGAGGCAGGAGAATCGCTTGAACCTGGGGGTCGGAGGTTGCAGTGAGCCAAGATTATACCACTTCACTCCAGGCTGGGCAAAAGAGCGAAACTCCAACTCTAAATAAATAAGCTGCTACTATAAGCCATACTTTTCAGAATGTCAAGGAAGGGGCATCGGAAGGTTATCTGAAAATTGAGATATTCGTACTGAAAAGGCAAAGGAACCAGAGGCAGTAGTATGTGTCTCCTTTCCTTGGTGGTGGTCATTCCCAGGTTTGGTTGATCAAGACTGCAGTGCACACCAGGAATTTCAGAGAACTGTCACAGCAGCTCTCAGTGACACTTAGGATACAGATGCAGCTTAAGTGACCAATGCTTTTTTATATCCATTTAGCACTCATTTTTCCCAAGATAAGACCTGTTTGGGTCAATTTGTTATTGTCCCAGGGCAGGCTTTTGCACTGTGTCACTTCAGAGGCAGGGGCTAAGGAAAACCTGGGACTGTAACATCAGTACTGCACAAAGCCGTCTTCCGTATACAGCATAAGCACTATTCTATAAAATCGCCAGCAAGCCTCTGTTTCCTTGCAGTCAGCCACTTTTCTGCTGATTCTGCCCATTGCTCCCTTGCAACGTATTTTCATACTTTCTCTAATGATTCTGCCTTTCTTTACCTACAACTGTCTTGGTAAATTTTTTTACCCCAGTGCCACTGGCCTCAGATAGTCACCACTCACCTGCAACAAGCCTGAGAGCCAATTAACACAAGGCTTTCCCCAAATAGCACAAATTTATATACCATTACTGTAGTTACTTAATGTACTCATTTATCATTTTAAAATTGCCTTATGTATCATCAATTACATGGTATAGCTCTTACAGGAAAAACCAAATTAATGGAACTCTGCAGTTCAATGTATCCCTTCCTCTGCCTCCAGCAGAAGCAACAGGGGCCATAAATTCTGATTTTAGATGCTACTCTTAACAGTATCTACACGACTTACTATAGTGTGTGTGTCCGTGTGTGTGTGTTACAGAGTCTCACTCTGTCGCCCAGGCTGGAGTGCAGTGGTGCGGTCTTGGCTCACTGCATTCTCTGTCTCCTGGTTGCAGTGAGCGATTCTCTTGCCTCAGTCTCCCGAGTAGCTGGGATTACAGGCGCCCGCCACCATGCCTGGCTAATTTTTGTATTTTTATTACAGATGGGATTTCACCATGTTGGCCAGGCTGGTCTCAAACTCCTGACCTCAAGTGATCCGCCCGCCTCTGCCTCACAAAGTGCTGGGATTACAGGTGTAAGCCACTGCGCCGGGCCGTATTTCTTACACCTAAAACTGGTTCAAAACACCATATAATAATTTTGAAAATAATTGAATTCTCAGTGAAATGTTTTCAGCACTTTCAGGGGCCTGAGTTTTTGCTCTGAATCTGCATCTATTCTCAAGCCATGAAATAGCGTATTTTTGACCATTTTGATTCGAAATTCATTCCGTTGTTTCCTTCTTTTTTAAAACCTAAGGGAAAAACAGACATACACAGGATTTGAAAAGCTGGAAAGCAGTGGGTAGCGGCTGCGGGAGAAGATGAGAGGTCAGATTAGAAGACAGATTAGAAGAAAGGAATCTAGTCAGCCCCAGACAAGACAAATCCGCAAGGATGGAGGAAGCGTTTACTTCCTCAGCAGCCTAAAACGCCTCTATTTTTTTAAATCCAAACTTAGGCCAGATTTCTGCGGCGCCAAGAAAACGCAGTAAAAGCAAAGGCAAGATGTCCTTTTGTAAAAAAAAAAAGTCACATTCACAGAATACCAAGGAGACAGAGGCAGCTCTGTAATCGGTCGGGTGAGACGTGGACAAGCTCCCCCAGCCCCGGCCCCAGGCCCGCGCCCCTTCCCCCGCC
>NW_012109674.1:785106-792128 GCF_000951045.1 Mandrillus leucophaeus | reverse complement strand
AAGGGGGCGGGGTGGGACACCAGGATCTAGTTCTATGCTATTTATTTGAAGATACTTGTCCAGATGTAGTTATAAATGATAACGGCTTCTTTGTGGTTAAACTAACAACCCAGCCACCTGGGCGTAAAGTGCTCTAAGAAGCCAAACAGGACTACAGTTAAATCTGTTAGCAGTGCCCTTCAGTGTTACCAGTTTTCTCTGCAGGGTTGCTGACCTCGTGTAACTGACTTGGAGAACTGTGCAGCTCAAACGCGCTTTGTCCTTTTACCTAATCTCTCTCTCTTTATACATGAATCACCTTCTAATACTAAATGTGTTAACTCTTCAGAAGCTTACCTCTGATAATAGAGAATCCTTTTAAAAAATTAAAACTTTTGATAAGATGCGGACTTCCTATTTTTTAATATGTGATCAGGAAATAAGTTTAGTGTTGGTCAAAGGTAAACTTTTGATTATGAATTAGAAACTGTTTTCATTTGGTTAGGCAGCCTAAGTAAATAGAGTTCGGGCAATTTTTGAAATTGGAGAAGTGCAGTGCTGAACTCTGAGAGCAGCAGTGACATCTACTTAATAATTCTTCATAATTTTATTGTAATTGATGAGTAGGGCTGGCTGTAGGAATTCCATAACTTCTAATTGAGAAGGTTCCTCAGATTACATGATTTTTAAAGTGGTTTAAAATACTTCCAGAAAGCTTCACAGTCCTTGAGTCAGATTTTGAGTCTCCTGACTTACTACTAATTTGAATGCATCGCTAACTTACACTATCAGGTTTTTCCTAGTCTTAATTAAATATTAAATACATCCTCATTGATTTTTTTTGAGAAGTTTCTAAATATGAGTATTAATATGGCATCTTTTTACATTAGTTATTTTAATTCTGGGTATGATACTCCTACTGTGGTTAATAATGGAAATTATTTCTAGTCATAAAAAAGACTGATGAATAAATCAGGCTGAAAACAATGGAAATGGATGATAGAGCTCATCCACATTTCCTGAGTAACTTCCATAGCTGCTGAGCTGAGTGTTGAGAGCTTTCCTAAAACTTTCCTAAAATCAGGACACTAGATTCTCCTCATTGCCTGCCTCTGGGGGGCAGATTCTTGTGCAGTGCAAGGAGCTGTTTAGAATATCAAAATGTTAGGATCTTTCCTAACACTTCGGGATCTGCTTTCTACTAATGCAGCCACAGACTGAAGTTCTTAAGGGATTCCCACTGCCCTGCAGCGCCCTTGACATGGCCTTCAGATTCTGGGCTGACAAAAGTAGGGTTCTCAACCCTGCCACAATTAAAAAATATGTTGGAGAGGATTTTAAAAATATATTGGAGGATTTTAAAAATATGTTGCCCAGGTCCCATTCCAGAGATTTTGATTCCATTCATTCGACGTGAGCCTGGGCATCAGTATTTTTAAAAAACTCCAGAGCTGATTCTAATGTATGGCAGTTTAGGACCTGTTGGACTAGAAAAATATGTTGAAGGAGTCTTCTAACTGTTACGAATTTCATGCTTGATTTATCAGATACTGCAGAGGCAAGAATGAAGGCAGGCAGATAGAGCAGTCCTGGACCCTGGCTCTCAGCCCTAGGTTTAGTGAGCAGGTCTGTATGGGTTCCGGGAGTTTGCCTACCTGAGATTTCTCTGATTTATCTCTCCAAGCCAGGCAATACATGGTGTCACTGAATTCACTATGATTAATTCACCCGTTATATCTATGGGAGTATGGTAGGTGTTGGGGGACTTAGGAGCCTGAGCAGCCTCAAATTTTAGAGTTGGGGGCTTTAGATACATGGTCCTAAAATTAAAAGCTTTATGTCTCCCCTTTCTAACTTGGCACTAAGCCCTGGAAAGGCAAAGGCAGTTCATGTTCTGAAGAATTTTTTTCAGTGTGCTGGGAGAGACAAGTAAACATCTTTTCAATGTAGTAAGTGATTTGACGAAGGTGTGTTCTGGGAATACATGCTTAGCCTGTGAACTCAGGGAAGTTCTGGAGGGATAGCGCCTAAATTAAGCCTTGGGAGATGTTTTGGAGTTTTGAGTAGGTGAGAGGTGAGGGTGTTCTAGGTGGAGGAACAACATTTTTTTTAAGGACGGAAATGAGAGCATTCTTTGAGTAGATAATTGCAAGTAGTTTTTGTGTTACAACTCAAGTAGCTTAGGTTTCCATTCTGTTAATGGCAAAATTTGAGGTGGGGTGTGGTGGAAGAGGCTGTAAAAGGTAGCCTGGGGTTAGGTGATAAAGGGCTTTGTATATCATACTGGGGTACTCAGATACGCCTGGATGTCTGGGAGCCACTGGAGGGTTTTGAGCAAGGGAGGGACATGGTCATATTTATGTTTTCCCAGCACAGAATGTGAACATAGAGGGTGAGTCAAAGTGTGGTTAGGGGACTGGAGATATATTGCAGGAGACAGATGATGAAGGCCTGAATGAGGCAGTGGTAGTAGAGATAGAACAGACAGGACAGATAAGAGAAGTAATTAAATGCTGAAACTGGCAGAACTTGGTGATTGGTTGGATGTGAGATAAGAGAGGTGAAGGTACCTAGGATGACTGTCAGGCCTCTGGCTTGGGTCACGAGGTAGTATCTGAGACTCAAGGTCTAGAATAGCAAGTTTGTGGGGAGTAGGTATGAGAGAGGAAGAGTTGAGTTTAGACAGAGTTGAATTTTGTCCAGCAGGCGGGTAGATGCATGAGACTGAAGCTCAGGAGCACACCCAGGGGTGAATGTAAAGATATGAGATCTCAGCCTGAGTGTTAATTAAAACCATGAAAGCAGATGAGATCAAAGATAAGATATTAGGAGATGGGGTCAGTAGCCAAACCCTGCAGCAAAACAGTGTTTGAGAGTGGACTGAGGAAGAAGAGAAAAATATAAACTTTAAGCTATTTATTTACCCATATTACTCATCAAGAAATACCTGATCATTTTTTTCCTGTGGGAATGAGTTAGTGCACCGGTTTTTTTTTTTTTTTTGGGGGGGGGTGCTTTTTTTTGTTTCGTTTTGTTTTGAGACAGTGTCTTGCTTTGTTGCCCAGGCTGGTCTCAAACTCCTGGCCTCAAGTGATCCTCCAGCCTAAGCCTCCCAAAGTGCTGGGATTACAGGTGTGAGCCACCGCCCAGCCAAGTTAGTGGGTTTCTAGGTTTTACAAGAATTAAGACTCACTCACTCTAGTGTGTAGCCAGAATGGCAATTCCAAATCATTGTCTTCACTTATGTAAACTCACATTTTCTGATGATGTTTTTGGTTGGATGGGGCAGTCTTTAACTGTGGTTTTATGTCTGCTGTTTAAGCAAACAATTTATATTCCTTTATAATCCCCTACAATGTTTGAGAAGGATGCAGATCACATAAGAAATAATAGTGTGGAATTTTTTATTAGAGAACTGGAGGTGATAGTGCTCACTCTTTTTTTTTCCTGTAAACCTTTGGGTTGGAGGAAATTTGGCTCCTTTCTCTTCTAACTTGGGATTTAGCTTTATATATTCTATATACAACATACTGTAAAATTTATTATTAACATATATTTCAGCTACATATTGTCTTAATTTCAAATTGGCTAAAGGGTATTACAGAAGAATAACCTGAGTAGGCTTCCATTTTCTACTTGGATAGGTCTTTCCTCCTTCCCTCTTGTCGTCCACATTGCTGCTATAATTAACTTACTAAAATGCAACTCTAATCTTGCCACTAGTCTGCTTTAGAAATTACTCAGCAGCTCCTCATTGTCTAGAATGAAGTCCACTCTCAGCTGGACAGTCAGCTTTTCATAACCTGACCCCACACCTTTCTCATCCCATCTGCCACTCCCCATACATACTTCATACAATAATTATCCCCCACGGCTTATCCTTCTGGAGAATTCCATGTACTTCCATAACATTGTGCCTGTGTGTGGTCTCCCCAAGATGTGCTTCTCACCATTTCTCAATTTGCCAAAATCCTTTTAATCTCTGTCCTTCTTAGGTAACCCTTCTTCCTCTGCATAGTGGAATTCATTCTGTTCTGGGTATTTACGTAGCAATTGGCGCATGTAGCTGTTCATTAGCTATAAATAATTACATCTATCTATTTTCTGGAGAGATTGTAAGCCTTTGGAAGGTCAATACAGTGGCTTATCATTGGTTCACTTTATAAATACTGAATTTCTACAAAATGCCAGGCTCTATCTCAATTTATAGTTACTACCTTGGCAGCACCTAGCACAGTGGTTGGCAGATAGTAATTAAGATGAGTCTTTAGGTCTGACTTTGAGAGCATCAGACCTGTTGGTATCAGATAAGACCATGCATAAAATTTCAAATAATGTTGCAAATCTAGCTGATTTCAAAATGTGTTTAAAAGCATTGTTTACTTTTTAATTTTTGTGCTTTAGTCAAAGAAAAAAGGACTGAGTGCAGAAGAAAAGAGAACTCGCATGATGGAAATATTTTTTGAAACAGTAAGTCATTTTCTTTAACACATAATTTTGTGTAATTTTCATCTTAAGTATATGTCATCCAATGTTAACTGCTCTTCTTTGTAAGACATCAATACTGATCAATTTCTTGAAGAATGGGTAAGTTTCTGCAAATATTTGTGGCTCCTGTGAGTTATGGAGTTGAAAAAACATATCCCACTATTGGTAGAGTCTCTTTCACCCAAGCAGTGCTGTATACTGGCACCAGAATCTTCTGATGCATATATTTGATTGTCTCCCCTTTCTGCCTGAAAAATAATAATGACGAAAGTCCACATCTCCTGAGTGCTGCCTAGGTGCCAACCAGTCCTGGATCTCAAACAATAGAAGCCATAGTTCCAGGATTCAAACCAGGAAGAATCATTTGATTTCAGAGGGAGTACCAAATACTGTCTTTGGATTTTAAGTCTGTCTAATGTGTAACACATAGTTGATGGTACACAGGCCTCCTTAATTTATTCCAGATATTTGTACCTGCCACCAACAGGAAATATGTTTAAAGTTTCATCTCCTAAGTGACAGAGCCAGAGTTCAAACCCAGGTACCTGGCTCTAGAGCCTCCTGTCTCATGGCTTTACCCTGTTACTGGAAAGCTTTTCTTTGTCTTCAGGTTAAAGGCCACATAAATCTTTCACCTAAAACAACACTAACTTCAAGCCATATGATATGGCTTGGCAGGACCTGCATAGCCTCGTTGGCTATTTTCATCATATACAAATGTGAAGATGGGAAAAAGTGGTAAAATTGAATATTAACATGATAAAATCCCTTTTCACTTTAAGGCAGATTCTTAGTAAAAAAAAAAAAAAAGCAAAATACACTGGGGATTTGCCCACTAAGTATAATCTTATTCTTAAAAGTCATTGGCAGTTCAGAACAGGATATCATATTATGATGATGATATGGTTAGGAAGATAAATTGGTGAAGTCTCTATATGAAAATTACGGGAATTATTCTGCTGAGTTGAAATATTTTTCCTATGGTCTCAGCAAGAAAAGTAGGTTTAATTCCTGCAAGACAGTAGAAAGCTGAGGAGAGTGTTGGGGAAATTATTTTGTCATTTTACAATATTGTTAATTATCTCAAATATAAAAAGTGACAGTTTCTAACTGAAAAATTTTAAACCTTGTCCTCAGTAACACCAACACATGAAAAACTCTGAGGATCAGGAGTTTAAGGAAGTTAGTCATTAGTGAGGTTTTCCATAAAGCTGGGAATTAATTGTACTGATTGATTCATTTCATATATTCCTGTTTCTTTTTTTCATTATAGCCTAATCAGTTGCTGCTCATTTATTTAGTCTATCAGTTTTTTGATGGAATTGAAAAGTATAAGAGATTTGGCAAAAGTAATGGAGGCCATTTAATTTGTTCTCTCCTGAATGGGATATGGTATATCCAGGATCCAGACTGATGTCAAAAGTAGATAAATACTCGATTTGCTTCAACATCTCAAAGCAAATCAACAATAATGGTGCAGAGTGAAAAGCATGGATTCTGGAATTCAGATTCAGGAATCTGGATTCTAATTTCATTGTTGCAATTGGCAAGTAAAAATTCCAACAAAATCAAATATGGCTACTCAAGGATTTGTTACAGAATTTGACTTTCTTTAGATGTCAATAGCAGCCCCCTTTTCAAGACTAATGTCATGGGAAAATGCTTATAATTTAATGTTAAGTAGAAAATGTAAAATATAAAAAACAATGCATGATGACAAATATTAACAATGGTAAGATACAGGTGGATTTTGTTTTACACTCTTTGTTACCTACAGTGAACAAATACTACCTTTTTAATCAAATTAGAAAATCAACTAATGAAGCAGCACATACTATATTGCCTCTAATCATAAGTGGGCTGTCTGCAAGGTTTTGGAAATCTTTTAAAAACATAGTCATTGGTAATAATGACAACTCAGAGAGAGAGTAAGAACCGTCAGGGACTATTTGAGGCACAAAATAGGCCACCAATAAATGTGTTGAGCTTTTTAAAAAATTACTTCAGCAAACAAATGAGTAGCTTTCCATTGGCACACAGATCTCTGGAATGGCCATGCGTATGCCCAGATAATTAAAATAAATATATAAATGGAGAAAAAGAGGCATAGACATGATCATGTATGGATGGATATATATGTGCGTGTATGTGTGTTTTGGAGCTGCTAATGTAATAAATTATTTGCCTGTTGCACTTAGGAAGAACATGAGAACAGTGTAGCTCAATAATTGAAAGTTTGCATCTGGAACCTGTTTAACTCAATAGCTTTGTGACCTTTAAGCAAGGTTCTTGACCTCTCTATGTCTGTTTCTTCTTCTCTCAAAGAAGATGATAATTTTACCCAGTTCACAGTGTTGGTATGGGGATTAAATAAGATAATATATTAAACAATGCCCAGGTCATAAGTGCTTTATGAAATGTTATCTAGGGCCAGATGCCACGGCTCACACCTGTAATTCCAATATTTTGGGAGACCAAGGCAGGAGGATCTGTTGAGCCCAAGAGTTTGAGGTTGGTAGTGAGCCGTGATCACACTCTGTCACTCAGGCACTCTA
>NW_012109674.1:780547-782116 GCF_000951045.1 Mandrillus leucophaeus | reverse complement strand
GGTGCAGCACACCAACATGGCACATACATACATATGTAACAAACCCGCATGTTGTGCATATGTACCCTAGAACTTGAAGTATTATAAAAAAAGAAAGAAAAAGAACAATATTGTCTAGGATTTTATGTCTTCCATGGTATCCTACACATAGTTCTTTTTATATTGTCTTCATCCCTTCTTCATTATCTCTGCTTAATGCCGGGGAGTCTAAGAACTGAGATTTACTTGAGATCATTTGCTCTGTCCAGTTCAGTGACCGCACTGAGTTCTGAGGCTAGTTCTTTCCAAGCCTGTTTGTTTATACAGCAGCCCCACTGGGGCAGCCAGTACATCTGGAGCTCTTCCTTGGTGACTGCATTTAGATGTGTATAAGAGACAGGCCTGTTTGTTTATACAGCAGCCCCACTGGGGCAGCCAGTACATCTGGAGCTCTTCCTTGGTGACTGCATTAGGCAGATATCTCAATGGTTCGTGTTCTTTTTCTAGGGAATTTAAAGTATTTGCAAAGAGGTTTGATTAACTGATTTTTCTAATGCATTAAAGACTTAAAGTCAGTAATGTATTACATGTTCCCTGAGATTCTAAAGTATTATGTTTAAATAATTTATTCCTCAATGTGCAAAAGTTAATCTCATACTCTCACGAAGTTCAATGACTTAATATTTTCCTAAATTTACTAACTCTTAGGTGTAGTGAGATGAAATTTTTTCAACATTTTATTATGAAAATTTTCAAACATACAGCAAAGATGAGTTTTTCAGTGAATACCCATATGCCTACTACCTAGATTCTACCATTCGCATTTTATTCTTCTGGCTTTATCACATATATATTCATCTATCTACTTCTTATCTCTCCATCAACTCTTTTTTTTTAATGTACTTCAAAGGAGTTCTTTATATATGTATATGCTGGGTGCCAGGCCTTTTCCAGGTACATGTTTTGCAGTTATTTTAATCTAGTTGGTATTTGTCATTTCATTTTCTTTCCAGTGCCCTTGGATGAGCAGAAGTTTTAAATTTTTATGAAGTATAATTTCCAAGTGCAGTTGCCTTTTCAAGTTTATTTTGGAAGAACTGTATCCCAAATTTTTCGTAACAATAATCAAAATATTTCTGGGTTTTTTTGTTGTTGTTGTTTTGTTTTGAGACTGAGTCTCTCTCTGTTGCCCAGGCTGGAGTGCAGTGGTGTGATCTTGGCTTACTGCAGCCTCCACCTCCCAAGTTCAAGCGATTCTTGTGCCTCAGCCTCCCGAGTACCTGGGATTACTCGGGTGCCCGCCATAACGCCCAGCTAATTTTTGTATGTTTAGTAGAAACAGGGTTTTGCCATATTGGCCATACTGGTCTCGAACTCCTGAGCTCAAACGATCCACCCGCCTCAGCCTCCCAAAGTGCTGGGATTACAGGGGCGTGAGCCACCATGCCCATCCACAATATTTCTGTTCTAATTACTACGTACTTTAGTTTTTTCAAATGATTTAACTTTTGTTATGCAAGTTCTTTTCACCACTTCAACCAAGGCTTATTAGCAGTAGAAAATAATATTCTAGACAGTTTTTTTTTTTTT
>NW_012109674.1:772506-780497 GCF_000951045.1 Mandrillus leucophaeus | reverse complement strand
TTTCAAACATACAGCAAAGATGAGTTTTTCAGTGAATACCCATATGCCTACTACCTAGATTCTACCATTCGCATTTTATTCTTCTGGCTTTATCACATATATATTCATCTATCTACTTCTTATCTCTCCATCAACTCTTTTTTTTTAATGTACTTCAAAGGAGTTCTTTATATATGTATATGCTGGGTGCCAGGCCTTTTCCAGGTACATGTTTTGCAGTTATTTTAATCTAGTTGGTATTTGTCATTTCATTTTCTTTCCAGTGCCCTTGGATGAGCAGAAGTTTTAAATTTTTATGAAGTATAATTTCCAAGTGCAGTTGCCTTTTCAAGTTTATTTTGGAAGAACTGTATCCCAAATTTTTCGTAACAATAATCAAAATATTTCTGGGTTTTTTTGTTGTTGTTGTTTTGTTTTGAGACTGAGTCTCTCTCTGTTGCCCAGGCTGGAGTGCAGTGATGTGATCTTGGCTTACTGCAGCCTCCACCTCCCAAGTTCAAGCGATTCTTGTGCCTCAGCCTCCCGAGTACCTGGGATTACTCGGGTGCCCGCCATAACGCCCAGCTAATTTTTGTATGTTTAGTAGAAACAGGGTTTTGCCATATTGGCCATACTGGTCTCGAACTCCTGAGCTCAAACGATCCACCCGCCTCAGCCTCCCAAAGTGCTGGGATTACAGGGGCGTGAGCCACCATGCCCATCCACAATATTTCTGTTCTAATTACTACGTACTTTAGTTTTTTCAAATGATTTAACTTTTGTTATGCAAGTTCTTTTCACCACTTCAACCAAGGCTTATTAGCAGTAGAAAATAATATTCTAGACAGTTTTTTTTTTTTTTTCTGGTCGTAAGATTTAAATATTCAACATGCATATCTTCCCTTAATGTTTTCCTTTGCATATGGTGGACATGCAACATGTATATGTGAATGATTGATAGGCAGCCATGAATTGTATAATTTCCCTATTGTTTAGGTATAGCTCTTCCACAAAACCCCTTCCACGAAACCTGACAGTTGCCTGTTTTGCTTTTAGTTAGAACTGCTAAATCTGTACAGTGTCATACATGTTAAAGCACTGTCTGTGTTTTCTTAAAATCAAAGTGTCAGAGAAGGTAATTCGCTCCTGTTACCATGTGATCCAGTATAACTAGGTTGCTGTTTTTTTGATACCGTTTCTGTTTTGTTTTGTTTTTTGAAACAGAATCTCACTCTCTACTCAGGCTGGAGTATAGTGGCACAGTCATAGCTTACTGCAGCCTCAACCTCCCAGGCTCAAGCGATTCTCCCACCTCAGCCTCCCACGTATCTAGGACTACAGGCACACGCCACTACACCCAGCTAATTTTTTGATTTTGTAGAGATGTGGTGCAAGAGTGGTCTCAATATGTTACCCAGGCCAGTCTCCAGCTCTTAGGCTCAAGCAGTCCTCCCAAAATGCTGGGATTACAGACAGAAGACACCGTGACTGGCCTATAACTAGTTTTTATACTTAAGTGGGAAGATTGTTCTTTATGTTCTGATCTCCAAGAACTTTATTGTTCTTTATGTTCTCCCTCAGGAGGCTGAAGTGGGAGGATTGCTTGAGCCCTGGAGGTCAAGGCTGCAGTGAGCCATGATCATGCCGCTGCACTCCCATCTAGGTGATAGAGTGAAACCATGTCTCAAACAAAAAAAAATTGTATATGTATGCAAAAATCTCTTCATTTTAAGTTCTATTGAGGGTATTGAATGAGATAATCAAAGAGTTTCTTATAAGCTCTAAAATGCTTGATTCTATTATACTGTTCATTTCCAGGCCAATTTTTTAAATACATTTTTTCATGAACATAAAATTATGATGTATATATAAATATATAATAGAACACGATAGGGTGACTATAGTTAACAATAATATATTGTATATTTTAAAATACTAAAAGTGGAATCGGAATGTTCCTAACACAAAGAAATGATCAGTGTTTGAAGGGATGGATACCCTAATTACCACAATTTGATCATAGCACATTGTATACCTGTATCAAAATATCACACATACCCTGTAAATGTATACAACTATTATATACCCATAATAAAAGTTTTTTAAAAAGATAATATACATAGTAGAAAATAAACATGTGCTTTTCATTTTCTTTAAAACTCTTTTAAACAGAAAGATGTGTTTCAATTAAAAGACTTGGAGAAGATTGCTCCCAAAGAGAAAGGCATTAGTAAGTACCAAAATTACACTGGAATGTTTTGGGAAATATACTGGGATGTTTTGGGAAATATCTTAATATTCATTAAGTCATCTTTTCTGCAACAGTCTTTCACTTTATGGAAAACCTGAATTTCTAGAGACAAAGAAATTACCACCAGTTACCTACCATCCAAAGATAACCACTGTCGTGTTGTCCTTTATTTTTCTGTATAATACATCCTGTATATTACATTTTGAATATATATCCCTGTCATTAAATATCCTTTTATAACATAAATGATTGTATAGCATCCCATTGCAATAAAAAATACTTTTAAAAATCTAGTTGATAAGCTGGGTGGTAGCACACACACCTTGAGGTCCCAGCCACTCTGGAGGCTGAAGCGGGAGGATCGCTTCAGGCCAGCTAGGCAACATAGCAAAATCCTGTCTTTAAAATAAAAATCCAGTTATTAGACTGGTTTCCAGTTTTTTTGCTATCGAAAACAATGTATTGACAGGCATCCTTTTATGTATCTATTATTGTTTTGTTTGGCTGTATTTATAAGGTGGAATTTCCCCATAAAAGATGTGTATAAATCAGGCTGGGCGCGGTGGCTCACGCCTGTAATCCCAGCACTCTGGGAGGCCAAGGCAGGCAGATCACAGGGTCAGGAGATTGAGACCATCCTGCCTAACGCGGTGAAACCTCGTCTCCACTAAAAATAAAAATAAAAAAATTAGCCCGGCATGGTGGCGGGCATCTGTAGTCCTAGCTACTCAGGAGGCTGAGGCAGGAGAATGGCGTGAACCTGGGAGGCAGAGCTTGCAGTGAACCGAGATCGCACCACTGCACTCCATCCTGGGGACAGAGCAAGACTCCGTCTCAAAAAAAAAAAAAAAAAAGATATGTATAAATCTAAAGTTTTAGCTACAGAATGCCACATTTCTCCACCCATACTGAGAGTACCCATTTCCTTGAATTCTTTATTTTTTTAGTGTTTTTAATTGGGTAGTCATGTCTAATTGCTTTATTTTTTATTTCTTCAGTTATTAATGTGGTTGAACATTTTTCTCATATATTGGCCATGCATATTTCATTTTATTTTAATTTTATTTATTTATTTATTTTTTGAGACAGAATCTACTCTGTCATCCAGGCTGGAGTGCAGTGGTGCAGTCCTGGCACGCTGCAACCTCTGCCTCTCAGGTTCAAGCAATTCTCCTGCTTCAGCCTCATAAGTAGCTGGGATTACAAGTGCCTGCCACCATGCCCAGCTAACCTTTGTATTTTTAGTAGAGATGGGGATTCGCCATGTTGGCCAGGCTGGTCTCAAACCCCTGACCTCAAGTGATCTACCTGCCTCGGCCTCCCAAAGTGCTGGGATTATAGGCATGAGCCACCATGCATATTTTATAGATGCACATTGATGTATTTTTTCTGTGTCTTATGTTGTTTCAAAATGAAAAAACCTCTTTTATTATGAATGTACATACAAATGAAACTAGACAACCACTGAGAGTCCCTCACACTTTTATGCACACCACACAGTTATTCTGTCTTTACAGTCATCAGTGAACAATTAGTTCTGCTACTTCTTAAAGATAGGAAAATTTCTTAAGTTTAAATACACAGCTGACCCTTGAACAACACCTGTGTTGTTCAAGATTGGGATACCAATCCCCCACACAATTGAAAATCTGCATGTAACTTTTGACTCCCCCAAAACTTAACTACTGATAGCCTGCTGTTGATGGGAAGCCATACCATGTATTTACTATTCATTAAGTGGCAGTGGATCATCCTAAAGGTCTTCGTCCTTGTCATCTTACGTTGAGTAGGCTGAGGAAGTGGTGTTGCTGTCTCGGGTGGCAGCAAATCCACGTATAACTGGACCCATACAGTTCAAACCTGTACTGTTCAAGGGTCAACTATACAGTTTTAATTACACCAGTGTCCTAATATCCCCAGACAAATTGTAGGTAATGGAATCTCAACTGTATCTTGAAGGATCAAAATCAAAATTCAATACAGTCTACAAGATGGAAAAATTTATTTTAAAAATTTGTATTAACTAGATTCCTTTTTTTCTTACCGTTTTCCCTCCCAGTGATTGACAATTTTTTTCTGCAGTATAAGATGATAGCCAAATTACCCAACATCTTTTTTTAAAAAAGAAACATTATTTAGAAAAGGAAAAGATACCATATAGCAACAGACTATGAGCGTTAACACTATTAAAATTACTTACTAAGCACTGATGCTAGTATCTTCTATTAGTACATAATCTATTGGGGGAGAAAAACTTGCATTTCTGTAGTTCTGTTTTACTTTTTCAAAGGCTTCTCACAAGTAACATTTTATTGACATTACCGCTGTGCACCAAAGTAGGTTTGGAAATGATCATATCTAATAGGTTTTAAAAATTAGGCATAAAGAACAGTTTGCCCTAGAGTCATCCAGTGTTACTGCTAAGAGTTAGGACTAGAACTCAGGTCCTATTCTTAATCCTGTATATGACCTGTTTTCCCCTAAGCTCCTATATAAGTTATGCTTTGCTTAAGGATGGGGATACATTCTAAGGAATGTTTCCTTAGGCAATTTTTTGTTGTGCATATTGTTATTTTTAAGAGCTTATTATTTATTAACTTTTTAATTCTTGATTTGTCATATGTTTTGCAAGTGTTTCCCCGGTTATTTGTCCTTTAATTTTATTTATGGTGTTTTTTTAACATAGAGTCTTTAAAAATTGTCTCTTAGCTGCTATGTCAGTAAAAGAAGTCCTTCAGAGCTTAGTTGATGATGGTATGGTTGACTGTGAGAGGATCGGAACTTCTAATTATTATTGGGCTTTTCCAAGTAAAGCTCTTCATGCAAGGAAACGTAAATTGGAGGTTCTGGAATCTCAGGTAAGCTGCCACAGTTAAAAGGAATAGATTTGCTTTATAACAGGAGTTGTTTTACTTCATCCTCTTTTCGTTTAGCAGTTACTTTTAAATTTTTGATGTGCATTATTTGACTGAAAGTCTAAAGATAATCAACATCTCTTTCTACAAAACAATATGAGGAACTTAGAACGTTTTAATTTTCATCTTCCCATATGTAAAGGTATTGTTTTTGTTGTTGCTGTTTTTATTGTTTTTTGATTTTCTCTTTATCAGTAGATGGTTTTTTGGGAGCAGTTTTAGACTTACAGAAAAACATTGATGGAAAAGTACAGAGTTCCCAAACATGCCCTTCCTCCCTCACCATGCACACAGTTTCCCCTATTATTGACATCCTATACTAGTGTAATAAGTTTGTCACAATTGAGCCAATATTGATTTATTATTAACTAAATTCCATAGCTTACATTAGGGTTCATTCTTGGTGTTATATATTATGTGAGTTTTGACAAATGCACGATGATGTGTATTCACAATTATAGTGTTGTACAGAATAGTTTCACTGCCCTAAAAATCTGCTGTTCCCCACCTATTCATCCCTTCCTTCTCCTGAAACTCTAGCAACCACTGATCTTTTTACTGTCTCTATAGTTTCACCTTTTGCATATAGTTGGAATCATGTAGTGTGTAACCTTTTCAGATTGGCTTCCTTCACTTCACAATATGCATTTGAGGTTTCTCCATGTCTATTAGTGGCTTGATGGCTCATTTCTTTTTATTGCTGAATAATATTTTGTTCTATGATTATACCACAGTTTGTTTATCCATTGAGCTATTGAGGAACATCTGGGTCACATCCAAGTTCGGGCAGTTACAAATAAAGCTGCCATAAACATTCGTGTGTAGGTTTTGTGTACACATAAATTTTCAACACATTTAGTACCAAGGAGCATGATTGCTGGATTCTATGGTAAGTTTATGTTTACTTTCTAGGAAACTGCCAAAGTATCTGTTTTTGCATTCCCAACTATGGTGGATAAGAGTTACTATTGGTTCACATCATTGCCAGGATTTGGTGTTGTCAGTGTTTTGTATTTTAGCCATTCTAATACATGTGTAGTGGTATCTCATTGTTGTTTTAAATTGCCATTCTCTAATGATGTATGATTTGGACATTTTTTTTTTTTTTTTT
This sequence comes from Mandrillus leucophaeus, assembly GCF_000951045.1. Taxonomy (NCBI): domain Eukaryota; kingdom Metazoa; phylum Chordata; class Mammalia; order Primates; family Cercopithecidae; genus Mandrillus; species Mandrillus leucophaeus. The sequence continues at coordinate 774,241 of NW_012109674.1, read as the reverse complement.
TTTTCTTTTGTGAGATGGAGTTTCACTTTTTTTGCCCAGGCTGGCGTGCAATGGTTCGATCTCAGCTTACTGTAACTTCTGCCTCCCTGGTTCAAATGATTCTCCTGCCTCAGCCTTCCAAGTAGCTGGGATTACAGGCGCATGCCACCACATCCAGCTAATTTTGTATTTTTAGGAGAGACGGGGTTTCACTGTGATGGCCACGCTAATCTTAAACTCCTGACCTCAGGTGATCCACCCACCTTGGCCTCCCAAAGTGCTGGGTTTATGGCGTGAGCCACCACGCCCAGCCCTGGAACATCTTTTTTTATGCTTATTTGTCATCTGTGTAACAGGAGGTGTTTAGATCTTTTGCCCATTTTTTAATTGGGTTTTTGTTTTCTCATTATTGAGTTTTAAGAGTTCTTTGTATATTTCGGACACCAGTTCTTTATCAAATACGTGCTTTTCAGAGATTTTCTCTGAGTCTGTGGCTTGTCTTTTCATTATCTTAACAGCGTCTTTCACAGAGCAGTTTTCAATTTTAATGAAGTCCAACTGGTCAATTTTTTTCTTTCCTGGGACATTCTTTTGGTGTTGTAACTAAAAAGTCATGGCCAAACCCAGCGGCATGTCGATTTTCTCCTATGTTACCTTCTAGGAGTTTTGTAGTTTTGCATTTTACGCTTAGATTTATTATCCATTTTGAGTTAATTTTTGGGAAAGGTGTAAAGTGTGTGTCTAAATTCATTTTTTTGTACATACATGTCCAAAGTAACTGTACTTTGGTATAATTTACTTCTTTTGTGTATGTGTGTGTATATATATGTATATGTCTATATATGTATACACATAAAGCAAGACCCTGTCTCACACACACACAAATATATATATACACACACACATATATATACACACACACACTTATATAACTACTAAAGTACCCAGGGTCTTGCTTTGGCACCCAGGCTGGAGTGTAATGGCACAAACATGGTTCACTGCAGCCTCAACCTCCCAGGCCCAAGCCATCCTCCCACTTCAGCCTCCTGAGTAGCTGGGATTATAGCATACTCTGCTAATTTTTGCACTTTTTTGTAGAGACAGGGTTTTGCCATGTTGCCCGGGCTGGTCTTGAACTCCTGAGCTCAAGTGATCCACCTACCTCAGCTTCCTAAAGTGCTGGTGGGTGAACCACTGCAAGCGGCCTGTAACCCTGTGCACTTTGTGAATTTAAAAACATGTCAAGAAGGAATCCATACTGAAGGACTTCCTTTAGTAATTTGTTCAGCCAGAGTGTAAGAGTGGTAAACTCTCAATCTTTGTTTGAAAATGTCTAATTTATCATTGCTTCCCAAATATAGATTTCTTAGTTATTTTTCCTCAGCATTTTGAAAATGTTATTTCGTTGTCTTGTGGCATATGTTGCTAATGAGATGTTTTGCTATCATTCTAATTGTCTTGTTTTCCTTAGTAATTTCTCTTCTGTTTGCTTTTAAGATTTCCTTCAGTCTTTGATGTTATGTTATGATGTTTTATCATGAATCCGAGTTTGCATGTTTTTATTTCTTCTGCTTTAGGACCCTGGCTGCTGCTTCCATGTAATAATTAAAGTCTTCTATTATGGAAAATTCTGGCTGGGCGCAGTGGCTCACGCCTGTAATCCCAGCACTTTGGGAGGCCAAGGCGGGCAGATCACAAGGTCAGGAGATTGAGACCATCCTGGTTAACATGGTGAAACCCTGTCTCTACTAAAAAT
>NW_012109674.1:768478-770745 GCF_000951045.1 Mandrillus leucophaeus | reverse complement strand
TGCAATCTCCGCCTCCCAGGTTCAAGCAATTCTCCTGCCTCAGCCTCCCGAGTAGCTGGGATTACAGGCGCCCACCACCATGCTTGGCTAATTTTTGTATTTTTAGTAGAGACAGGGTTTTGCCACTTTAGCCAGACTGGTCTCGAACTCCTGACCTCAGGTGATCTACCTGCCTCGGCCTCCCAAAGTGCTGGGATTACAGGCATGAGCCATTGCACCCAGCCTGATTTTATTTTTTTATTCATCATTCAAAAGACAGTTTTGCATGTTTTTTGAGTAAAAGAAGATGTGTTGGATTTTGGAAATAACATGCCTTCAAAGAGCGTGCAGTCAGTTGTAGGAGGACAGTGGGAGAAAAGGAAGAGGATAGAGAAGGATTGGTGAAGAGATAGGTAGAGGCCACATTCCTCTGTGGCATGATCAGGAGTTCGGACCTACCTAAGAGGGATGGAAAGCCAATGAATATTTTTACCAGAGAAGTTACATGATGATAAATGCCTTTCTGGGGACAGTATGAAGAACAGGTTGAGGGAAATGGCGCCTAGGATCAGAGAAATCAGCTATGAGGCTATTATAATTGCATGGTTAACAAATGGGGACCCACATTGAGGTGTCTGCACACTCTCTAGGATGGCTACTGTCAGACACACGGAGAGGGCCAGGAGTGGTGGCTCATGCCTGTTATCCCAATGCTTTGGGAGGTCGAAGTGGGAGGATCACTTGAGCCCAGGAGTTTCACGACCAGCCTGGGCAACACAGCAAGATTTATTACAAAATAATAGTAATAAATTTTTTTCGAAAGAGAATAATAAGTGTTAGCAAGGATGTGGAGAAATTGGAGCCCTTGTGCACTGTTGATGGGAATGTGAAATGGTGCAGCTGCCGTGGAAAACAGTATGGTGGCTCCTCAAAGAGTTATAAATAGAATTACCCTATGATTCAATAGTTCTATGGTGTACATCTGTGGTCTCAGCTACTTGGGGCCTGAGGTGGGAGGATCACTTGAGCCCAGGAATTCAAGACCAGTCTGGGCAACATGGCAAGACTGCGTCTCTACAAAAAAATTGTAAAAGTAGCCGGGGATAGTGGCAGGCTTCTGTGGTCCTGGCTATTTGAGAGGCTAAGGTAGGAGGATCTCATGAGCCTAGGAGTTTGAGGTTGCAGTGAGCCGTGTTTGTGCCACTGCACTGCAGGTTGGGCCACAGAGTGAGACCCTGTTTAAGAAAAAAAATTCCATTTTCTGGTACATATCCAAGACTTGAAAGCAGGGTCTTGAAGAGCTATTTTTACACCTACATTCATAGCAGCATTACAGTAGCTGAAAGGTGGAAGCAACCCAAATGGCTTTCCATGAATGAATAAGCAAAATGTGAAAGTGGAATATTATTCAGCCTTGAAAAGGAATGACATTCCTTTTATTTATTTATTTATTTAGAGATGGAGTCTCACCCTGTCGCCCAGGCTGAAGTACAGTGGCACAGTCATAGCTCACTGCAGCCTCAAAACTCCTGAGTGTAAGTGATTCTCCAGCCTTAGCCTCCTGAGTGGCTAGGATTGCAGGCTCATCCCACCACAAGGAATGAAATTCTGACAAATGCTACAACGTGGATGAACCTTGAGGGCAGTATGCTAAGTGAAAAGCCTGTCATAAAAAGACAAATACTATATGATTCCACATAATATGAGGTATCTAGAGTAGTCAAACTTACAGAAATAAAAAATAGAATGAGGGCTGACGTTGCTGACCTTAGAAGATGATTCCACTGGCACTTCTGTCCCTGACTGAAGAACCAGATGTTGTTGCCAGCAAAAAAAAAAAATTCTATCCAAGCTACCAGTCACAATTCTGGAAGGTATGTGTCATTGGCCAAGCCTGGGTCATGTGTCCACACTCTAGTTGCCAGGAGAGCTGGGGAAGTAAATAATTAGGGTTTCTAGATTCTGTGGTAGGAGTTAGCTGCTTCCTGTTGGCACAAACAGTTCCCCAAAACAGAAACAGGGTTCAGATGCTGAACAGCACCCCTGCTCCTGTGATAGATACTCACAAAATAAGAGAAAAAACTCTAGAAAGGAACACAGGACATGGAGTCAAAATAACAACAAATTTATGGAATACCACCATCGTGTGCTAGATACTGTTCTGGGCACTTGGGATCCATTAGTAAACAAAGGTTGAAAGCGGGGAGATCAGATAGGTTATTGGAATAATCCAACTGTAAGGTTACAGTGGTTTTTTATTTATTTTATATTTTTTATTTAAGAAAAAG
>NW_012109674.1:761041-768163 GCF_000951045.1 Mandrillus leucophaeus | reverse complement strand
CAGCCTTGAACTCCTGGGCTCCAGCAGTCCTCCCACTTCAGCCTCCCGAAGTTCTGGGATTACTGGTGTGAGCCACTGTGGCTGACCACGGTAATGATGGTTTAAACCAAAGCAGTGGCAATGGATTTGTGAAAAAAGTTGTTAAATTCTGGATATAGTTTGAAATTAGAGCCAATAGGATTTCCTTACGGAGTGGATATAGAGTGTGAGGTCAATAAGGGAATTGTATTAGTTTTTTATGACTGCCATAGTAAATTAGTGCAAACTTGGTGGCTGCAAACGCAAAAATTTATTCTATCACAGCTCTGGAGGCCAGAAGTTCAAAATCAGTGTTACTAGGCCAAAATCAAAGTGTTGGCACAGCTGCTCCTCCTCCAGAGGCTCTCTGGGATAATCTTCCTCGCCTCTTTCAATTTCTGTGGGCTGCCAGCATTCTTTGACTTGTTGCTGCATCACTCTAATCTCTGCCTCTGAGTCACATTGCCTTCTCTTCTGCTGTATGTGTCAAATTTCCCTTTAATAAGGATACATGTGATTACATTTAGGATCTGTCATAGTAATCCTTGATATGAACACTGACTACCATAGCAGTTGTGGATGAATGTTTTAAAAATTCTACTAAGATAGGGAAGACTGCAGGAGGAGCAGGTTCCTGAAGGAAAATCAGAAATTCAGCTTTGACCATGTTAAGTTTGAAGTGACTATTAGACAAAGAAGTGGAAACCATCAAGTAGACAATTAAATATATGAATCTGTATTTCAGAGGCAAGTCTATAATTTAACCAACTGCTTCACTAATCTCACTGCAGATGGGGGAGTCCTCACTGAATCCTGACTCTCAGGTGGTTCCACATTTTCTTTGAAGTTCTATATTTAGAGTGTTATTGGTTACAAGTACTAGGACGTTACTCACACTAGTGGATATGTTTTAAGGAAGTAGAAACAGGAATGGGAAAACATGTAAGAATAATAACTGGTATTTATTGAGCATTTGTGCCTGGCAGTGAACCATGGTCCTAAATGTATTATCTCATTTAATCCCCACAGTATTATGAGGTTAGTATTGTGTTTATTTTATAGATGAAGAAACTGAGGCACAGAGAGATTAAGAGCTTGTCCAAGTCTCACAGTAAGTGTGGAATTGGGATTCCATCTCAGGTATTTTGACTCCAGATAGCCTGTCTTTCCATTCTCCCCTCCTTACTGTCCCCTCCTCTCCCTTTGGCTGCTAGAGTTGGGTAGAATGGAAGTCTCAAAAGCACTGTGGCTGGGCAGATATTCTAAAAGTACTCACCTTATCTCTCTTTTTTTTCAACAACCTTGCTGAGATATAGTTTATCTAGTGTATAATTCACCCATTTAAAGTGTATGGTGTAATAGTTTTTAATATGTTCACTGATAGATGTACAGTCATCACTACAGTCAATTTGAGAACATTTTCATTACCTCACACAGAAACCCTCTACTCTTTAGCTATTATTCTGAATCTTCTGAGCCCACTCCTCCCACACAGACCTAGGCAACCACTAATCTACTTTCTGTCACTGTAGATTTCCCTGTTCTGGACATTCTATATGAATGGAATCATATAATATGTAGTCTTTCATGACTGACTTCTTTCCCTTGTCATAGTATTTTCAAAGTTCATCTATGTTGTATGTTTCAGTACTTCATTACTTTTTATGGCCAAATAATACTCTGTTGTACAAATATACCACATCTCATTTATCCATTCATCTGTTGATGGGCATGTGAGTTGTTTCCACTTTTTGACTATTCTGAATAATGCTGCTCTAAACTTTGATGTACATGTTTTTGTGTGGACATATGTTTTCATTTCTCTTGGTGTATACCTAGGAGAACAACTTCTAGGTCATATGGTAACTCTGTGTTTAATTAGGTGAAGAACTGCCAGACTGTTTGCCAGAGCAACCGCACCATTTTATAGTTCTAATAACAGTGTGTTGGCTGGGCGCGGTGGCTCACACCTGTAATCCCAGCACTTTGGGAGGCCGAGGCGGGCGGATCACGAGGTCAGGAGTTCAAGACCAGCCTGACCAACATGATGAAACCCCGTCTCTACTAAAAATACAAAAATTAGCCGGGCATGGTGGTGCACGCCTGTAATCCCAGCTACTTGGGAGGCTGAGGCAGGAAAATTGCTTGAACCTGGGAGACAGAGGTTGCAGTGAGCCGAGATCAGGCCTCTGCACTCCAGCCTGGGTGACAGAACAAGACCCTGTCTAAAAAAAACAACAAAAAAACTCTGTTAGCATACTCATTTCTCCACATCCTCCCAAAACCTATCTGAATTTTTGATTCTAGCCATCCTAGTGGGTGTGAAGTGGTATCTCATTGTGGTTTTGGCTTCCATTTCTCTGATGACTTGTGATGTTGAGCATCTTTTCATGTGCTTCTTGGCCGTTTGCATATCTTCCTTGAATAAATGTTTATTACTATTCTTTGCCCATATCTCTACTCTTAAATGTGATGCTGTATTTTTCTTTCCTGCTAGGAAACAACGTGCATATTCATCACTCAGCAAATTTTTAAAATCTTAGTTATGAATTTAGAAACTTTATAAAGGGTAATTTACTTTTGGGCCTTACTGAACTTCCCTATCTTCATGTTTTTTTGTTCTTGCTTTTATCCATTTTGAGAATTCCCTTTTCTGTCCTCTCTATTTAGCCAAATTCTAAATATCTCTTAGAAACCTCCTCAAGCTCTCATTGCTTAAAATATTCTTACCCTTCTCTAACCTCCTGTAATATTTTTTATCACAAGTAAAATATGTTGCTTTGGCATGTACTGCTGGTTGCCTAGCTAGTAAACACTGTCCTCCTCTTCTTTACTATTAATACACTTTGTTAAGGGATAGTGTGTCTTACTAAAAAATACTCATCTTTCCGGACTCCCTAGCAACTAATGGTGGCAATGGGAAGCAGGTCTGATAAATGAGATGTAAGTAGAAGACTAGCTTTGACTTTCCTGGGAAAGTTTTCACTTTCCTGAAAAAGGCAAAGCTTCTTTCTCTTATTTTCTGTGATACTGCGTTACCAAGGTAAAAAGCATAAGGATGACAGTTCTGTTCATTCATGTCCATATCACATTCTCAAAGAATGACAGAGCCTGGAAAAAAGATCTTGGGTCTCTGGTGGCATCATGAGATACTGTACTAGCCTTGTTTAATCCAGTTTTAGTTAAGTATTGTTATTTGTGGCTGAATGTGTATTCTAAATGAATACTACTGTTTTGTAGCCTTTAAAAAAAATGTGTGATTTAGATTTTGTATTATCCATTGCTGTGTAACAAAAATATGTACTCCAAAACAGGATGACTTTAAGAAATAGACATGACTATCTCACAGTTCTTGTGACTCATGAATCCCAGCATGGCTTAGTTGAGTACGTCTGACTCAAGGCCTTATGCAAGGTATAGTCAAACTGTTGGCCAGGGTCATATTCTCATCTGAAGGTTCATCTGGGAGAGGATCTGCTTCCAAATCCAATCATGTGGTTATTGAATTTAGTTCCTTGCAGGGTCTTGGGGATCTCAGTTCCATGATGGCTTTTGTCCCGAGGCCTCCCTCAGCTTCTTACTACATGGTTTTCTCCATAGTACAGCTCACAATATGGCAGCTGGCTTCCCTCAAAGCAAACACACGTGTGAGAGTCCAAGACAGAAGCAGTAGTTTTTTTGTATCTTAATCTAGGAAGCAACATTCCATCACCTCAGCCACATTTTATTACCTAGAAACAAGTCATTAAATTCAGTGTACACTCAAGAGAGGAGATTACACATGACCATGAATACAGGCATACCTCAGAGATATTGCAGGTTCAGTTCCATACCACCACAATAAAGGGAATAATGCAATAAAGTGAGGACAGAAACTTTTTGGTTTCTTAGTGCACCTAAAAGTTATATTTACACTATACTGTAATCTATTAAGCGTGTGATAACATGTTTTTAAAAACTAATGTACATTAATTAAAACATACTTTATTGCTAAAAAATGCTGATGAGCATCTGAGCCTTCTGTGAGTTGTAATCTTTTTGCAGGTGGAGGGTATTGCCTTGATCTTGATGGTTGCTGACTGATCAGGGTGATAGTTGCTGAAGGGTAGATGGCTATAGACGGTTTTTAAAAATAAGACAACTGTGAAGTTTGCTCCATTGATTGATTTCACAAAAGATTTCTCTGTAGTATGTGATGCTGTTTGATAGCATTTTACCCACAACAGAACTTTGAAAATTGGAGTCAGTCCTCTCAAACCCTGCCTCTACTTTATCAATTAAGTTTTTGGAATATTCTAAATCCTTTGTTGCCATTTCAACAATGTTCATAGTGTCTGCATGAGGAATAGATTCCATCTCAAGAAAACACTTTCTTTGCTCATCTATAAGAAGCAATTCCTAGGACTAGACTTGGTGGCTCATTCCTGTAATCCCAGCACTTAGGGAGGCTGAGACAGGCAGATCACTTGAGGACAGAAGTTCAAGACCAGCCTAGCCAACATCATGAAACCCTGTCTCTACTTAAAATACAAAGATTAGCCGGACTTGGTGGCATACGCCTGGAATCCCAGCTACTCAGGAGGCTTGAGACGGGAGAATCACTTGAACCTAGGAGGTGGAGGTTGCAGTGAGCTGAGATCACGCCACTGCCCTCCAGCCTGGGTAACAGAGCCAGACTCCATCTCAAAAAAAGAAGCAATTTCTCATCTATTTAAGTATTATCATAAGATTGCAGCAATTCAGTCACATCTTTAGGCTCTGCTTCTCCTTCTCATTCTTATTCTTGCCATTTCCATCACATCAGTTACTTCTTCCATTGGAGTCTTGAACCCCTCAAAGTCGTACATGGGGGCTGGAATCAACTTCCTCCAAATTTCTATAAATGTTGATGTTTTGACCTCCTCCCCTGAATCACAAATGTTTTGTTTTTTGAGATGGAGTCTCACTCTATCATCCAGGCTAGGGTGCATTGGCACGATCCTAGCTCACTACAACCTCCGCCTCCCGGGTTCAAGTGATTCTCTGGTCTCAGGTCTCCCAAGTAGCTGGGATTATGGGCATGCACCATCACGCCTGGCTAACTTTTGTATTTTTAGTAGAGATGGGGTTTCACGATGTTGGCCAGGCTGGCCTTGAACTCTTGACTTCAAGTGATCTGCCCACCTCAGCCTCCCAAAAGTGTTGGGATTATAGGCGGTATCCACCATGCCTGGCCACAAATATTCTTAATGGCATCTAGAATGGTGAATCCTTCCCAGAAAGTTTTCAGTTTACTTTGCTCAGATCCGTCAGAGGAGTCATTGTGGCAGCTATAGCCTTACTGAATGTTTTTCTTAATAAAACTTGAAAGTTGAAATTACTCCTTGATCCATGGGCTGCAGAATGGGTATTGTGTTATTAGGCATGAAGACATTAATCTCCTTGTATATATCTTCATCAGAGTTCTTGGGTGACTAGGTACGTTGTCATTGGGCAGTAATATTTTGAAAGAAATCTATTTTCTGAGCAGCAAGTCTCAACGGTTGCCTTGAAATACCCAGTAAGCCATGCTGTAAATAGATATGCTGTCATCTGAGCTTTGTTGTTCCATTTATAGGGCACAGGCAGAGTAGATTTAGAATAATTCTTAAGGGCCCTAGGGTTTTCATTGAGCATTGGCTTCAACTAAAGTCACCAGCTGTATTAGCCTCTAATAAGAGTGTCACCCTGGCCTTTGAAACTTTAAAGCCAGGCATGGACTTCTCCTCTCTTGCTATGAAAGTCCTAGATGACATCTTTTTCCAACAGAAGGCTGTTTTGTCTACCCTGAAAATTTTTTGTTTAGTGTAGCTTGGCTAGGTCTTCTGGATAACTTGCTTCACTTCATAGTACTTGCAACCTCGTCTTGCACTTTTATGTTATGGAGATGGCCTCTTTCCTTAAACCTTATGAGTCAACCTCTGCTAGCTTCCAGCTTTTTCTGTGCAGCTTCCTCACCTCTCAGCCTACAGAGAATTGAAGAGAGTTGAGGTTTTGCTCTGGATTAGGCTTTGGCTTAAGGGGACGTTGTGGTTGGCTTGATCCTCTACCCAGACCACTAAAACTTTCTCTATCTCAGCAATAAGGCTTTGCTTTCTTACCATTTGTGTGTTTACTAGATTCTAGCACTTTTAATTTCCTTCAGGAACTTTTCCTTTGCACTCACAACTTGGCTCTTTGGCACAGGAGGCCTAGCTTTTGGCCTGTTTTGGCTTTTGACTGTATCTTCCTAACTAAGCTTAATCATTTCTGGCTTTTGATTTAAAGTGAGAGATGTGTGACCTTTTTTCACTTGAATGCTTAGAAGCCACTGTAGGGTTATTAATTGGCCTAATTTCAATATTGTTGTGTCTTTGGGAATAGGGAAGGCCAAGGGAGGGTGAGAGATGGAGGAACGGTTAGTCACTGGAGCAGTCAGAATACATACAACATATATTAAGTTCACTGTCTTATGTGGGCATGGTTTGTGACACCCCAAAACAATTACAATAGTAACATCAAGATCACAGATCACCATGACAAATGTAATAATAATGAAAAAGTTTAAAGTAATGCAGGAATTACACAGAAACAAGAAGTGAGCACATGCCATTGGAAAAATGACACCGATAGACTTGCTTGACTCAAGGTCACCACAAACTTAATCTGTAGAAAACACTATCTGAAGTTCAGTAAAGCAAAGCACAATAAAAACGAGGTATGCCTGTACAAAGAGGGATCATTTAGGCCATCTTAGAGGATATCATAGGATTTTTTTTTTAAAAACTTTTTACGTGTATATATCTTCTTAATTAGTTTTTTAAAAGCAGCTTTATTGATAAATAAATGACATACAAAAACCTGCTCATATTTAAAGTGTATGCTTTTATAACCTTTGGCATATGTATGTGTCCACGAAACTATCACCACAATCAAGGTAATTGAACATACCAATCAACCCTAAAAGTTTTTCTATTCCCCTTTGTAAAGTGATTCTCTTCCTTCCCTACACTGCTCCCCTCCCCCTATTCCCAGCAAACTGCTGATTTGCTTTATGCCACCATTCATTAGTTTGTATTTTCTAGAATTTTATATAGATGGCATCAT
>NW_012109674.1:757414-760621 GCF_000951045.1 Mandrillus leucophaeus | reverse complement strand
TGACCTCGTGATCCGCCTGTCTCGGCCTCCCAAAGTGCTGCGATTACAGGCTTGAGCCACCGCACCTGGCCCAGGTAATATTCTCTGTTCTGGTGTTAAATAGGAACTCTTTCTTCTGAGTAACTCTTTCTATAGGAAATCTTTTTTTTTTTTTTTTTATTAAAAGTAGCATGGCATATCTTTTTCTGTTTACTTTTAATCTTTTTGTGTTTTCATATTTAGAGTAAGCTTCTTACATGGAGTTGGGACTTGCTTTTTTGTATAATCTGACAATTTCTGCCTTTTAATTAGGGTGTCTAGACTATTTACATTTAGCGTGATTACCTCTATAGTTATGTTAAATCTGCCATCTTAACTAGTCTCTAAGTTACTTGAGGACAAGAACTATGTTTTATTTATTCAACAAATAATTATTGAGCCTCAAGTACTTACCTTCTTACTAGGCAATCATTTCTTCCTAAATCTAGGCATAATGGGGGCTGGTTCAGCATTTCTTGGTTGACTTCAGAGAAATTCTTTGCATTTGAGGGAAAAGGTCAAATATACAGTTTTTATTTCTTTACTTCTAGATTTCACGTAATTTCTACTTAGAAAGTGGGGGAGCTTGGCAAATCTTAATAGAAGTGAGCAGGGAATTCTTGCTAGTACAGTGAATCTAACTTTAAAAAAATTGAGCTTAATGTCAATGTTTATTAATTCTGAATGAGATAATTGGCATCCAGTGTATTTTATGACACCTCCCTCTTTTCGCACTCTCACGTACCAGAGATCAAAGCTTAATCTGACATACTTGCTCATAAGTTGAAGTCACATCAGAGGCTAACACATAGGTAGATCCTGTACCTCCTGTTCTAAGCAGTCCAGAAATAAATGAAGAGCAAGGTTTTGATACATCATTTGTAAAAGGTTGATAGCCCTTGGCATTTGCTATAGGTAACTATTTTTTTTAACTCAAATAAAATGACCTCAATGCCATTTCACAGACCTAAACCTACTTTAATCTTTCACTGGATATTGAGAAGTGATGAGAGTATCACACTGTGCCCCTCAGCCATGGTTCTGAAGATCATTTATCATTTTAGAGAAGCAATATGGCTTCATGGAAAGAGAAGTAGTTAGAAAGCAGACATGGATGGAAATCACAGCTTCACTTCTTGACCGGCTGTACAATCTTAGAAAAATATCTTAAGGCTTTTAAAGCCTTGGTTTCCTAGTTCGTAAAAGAAAGCTTACACCTACTTCAAGGGGGTTGTAATGAGGATTAAGTGGTATGTGTGAGATGCCTGGTACTTAAGGCACTCAGTATATGGTGGCCACAGATCAGCTAAATCAGTATTCACTCAGGAATAAATACCGTAAGCTTGTTCATTCAGTTAGAACAAATATTTGAGGGTCTACTGTGTGTAAAATATTTTACCAGATACTGAAGGTAGTTCATAAAAGTAGAAGTCAGGGTCCAGACTTTAACCTGTGCTGAAGGTGAGATATATACACTTGAAAGAGTAAAATGAGTGAAAAGTAATACATGCCAAACTGCCTAAATGAACATTAGAGATGAAAAATGCTTCAAGAGATGGTGGGATTCACATAAAGATAGAAGCCACTCAGTTCATGTTGGACTGAACTAGGTTCCAAACTTAAGGTTGCAGTAAAGATCAGCTTATTCTACATATTGCCAAATTATAACGTTAACTTCCCTTGAGTTTCTTGTTAATTACTTCCAGATGGGGGTTGGGGGAGACTTTTTAATTTTTTTTTTTTCCATCATTCTTTTCTGCCAGTGATTCCAATTATGTGCAGGAATTTTCTTGTCCCTTGAGAACAGACATTCTTATAATAGATCTGAAAAATCAGGAAACTTATTTTTTTCTCTTGCCTTTAGGTTGTATGTGTTGATCATTATTAAAGACAGTCTGTAAGCCTCATGGTTATAATTAACGTTTCTCTTTAACATCTTCTAAGATAGCAAACAAACCAGCAACTGCTCATGGGTTGTGTTAACTTTGGCAGTTATTTTCTGTGTGACTGCTCTGTGCATGTGCTGTGCTAAGTTTTTTGGGCAATATAAAAATAATAGAATATGAGGTTCACGTCCAGAGAATTTACACTTCACTTGGTAAGGCAAGATAAATTCCTGATATGGTTAATTAACTTATTGGAAAAAGTTATTTAACTGTGTAATGTTTAATGTATACTCAGTGCCAAATACTGCCTTTGGTATGGGTCCTACTAATTGTTATACAAGTTTAGAGGATAGCAGATTTTTATACATTTATATAGCTATGGGAAACTTCTTAGAAATGATTAATTTGAGCTGAAAGTTGGGTAGGTTTAGATGGATGGAGGAAATTCCCAAGGGAAAACAGAAGGAATATTTATTGAGCACTTAGGTACAGTTTTAAGAGCTTTTGCGTGTTTTATATCCTTTGATTCTTACACTTGCATGAAGTGCGAGAAGTAGGTATTGCTACTAACTCTATTTTATGTAAAAGAAAATGGAGGCACTAAGAGATTGAATAACTTGCCCAAGGTGACAGTATTAGTAAATGATGAAGCAAGATTCAAATCCAGGCATTCTGACTCCATAATCCTTGTTTGTAACCACAGATAAACAAAGCTTTAAAGCAGATTACATTTAGTGGATAGTTGGTGACCAGCTTGGAAAGGATATGCAATCTTTTGTTATATAGTAATGGGAAAATAAGGTTGGAAATCAAATGGAGGCCATAATATGGGGTGTTTTAGTGGTTGGTTGAATTTTGTTGTGTACACATACACCAAGCAGAGGAAGCTGGAAGTTTTCCTGTCAGAATGTTTTATGTGCATGAATCAGGATATTTTTAGCCACAAATAACAGAAAAGTGGATCAAAGTTGACTTAATTAATAGGAGTTGATTATCTTATGTAACAAATTTGGAGGTAGCTTCTTTCAGGATTGGTTAATCCCACCACACATTGATATCAGAAGTCTGGACTGGATTTATTTATCTATTTATTTATTTATTTATTTTTGACATTTTTTTGGATTTTCCTTTTTACCTGCAAGTAGTTACTGCAGCTACTTCGTACTACCATGACAACGTCAAAGCAGAAAGAAAGATGAACTGTCTTCTTGGACATCTCTCTTTATCCAGGAGAAATATCCCAGAATGCCTCCTGTCCCAAGTAGGCTTTCTTTTATGTCTTATTGGCCAGATCTGAATTACT
>NW_012109674.1:754613-755114 GCF_000951045.1 Mandrillus leucophaeus | reverse complement strand
TGCTCCCCTCCCCCTATTCCCAGCAAACTGCTGATTTGCTTTATGCCACCATTCATTAGTTTGTATTTTCTAGAATTTTATATAGATGGCATCATACTGTAGTATGTACTTTCCCCCACCCCCACCTCCCAGCTTCTTTTACTCGGTAAAATTATTTTAAGATTTACCCACGTTGCTTTATGTATTCATTCATTTCTGTTGCTGAGTGGAATTTCAGTGTATGAATATACAACGTTTATTGATGAACATTTGGATATTAAGCTCTTTTATTGAATGCATAGACATTAAGGATTATGTGCCTTTGATGTATTTATTATTATGAAATGACTTCTTTATTCCGGGTAATATTCTTTTTTTTTTTTGAGACAGAGTCTTGCTCTGTCGTCCAGGCTGGAGTGCAGTGGCCGGATCTCGGCTCACTGCAAGCTCCGCCTCCCGGGTTTACGCCATTCTCCTGCCTCAGCCTCCCGAGTAGCTAGGACTATAGGCTCCCGCCACCTC